>NC_040018.1:12577613-12849543 GCF_000972845.2 Larimichthys crocea | reverse complement strand
CCGGAGGATCGAGGGACATTTTACATCCAATGATCCACGGAGTATGTGGAGGGGCATAAAGTGCATCACAGACTACAGCACCAGAGATGCACAGTGCCCCAGGGACCCCTCTCTGCCCGACGCTCTCAACACTTTCTACGCCCGCTTTGATGACCCGAACACCTCCCCCAGCACCAGACTCACTCCACCACCAGGAGAAGAGCCCCTCAGCGTGACCCCAGCAGAGGTGAGGAGAACCCTCCAGAGGATTAATCCACGCAAAGCTACGGGTCCCAATAACATCTCCGGGCGGCTGCTGAGGAGCTGCGCACACCAGCTGACGGATGTCCTGACAGACATCTTTAACACCTCCCTCCAACAGGCAGCGGTCCCTACCTGCCTGAAGACCGCCACAATCATCCCCATCCCCAAAACCTCCACAGTGACAGGCCTGAATGACTATCGGCCGGTTGCCCTCACCCCGATAGTCATGAAGTGCTTCGAGAGACTGGTGATGGCCCAAATCAAAGACTGCATCGACGTCACTGTGGACCCACACCAGTATGCATACAGAAAGAATCGATCCACAGAGGATGCCATTTCTTCTGTGGTCCACACAGCCCTCATCCACTTAGAGAATAAGGACTCTTATGTTCGCCTGCTCTTTGTGGACTTCACGTCTGCATTTAACACCATCAGACCGCAGACTCTGGTTCAGAAACTGATCACACTCGGACTGAGCTCTACCCTCTGCAACTGGGTCCTGGACTTTCTAACGAAAAGGCCGCAGTCTGTGAAGATCCATGACGTCTCCTCCTCCCCCATCACCCTCAGCACAGGCTCCCCCAGGGTTGTGTGCTGAGCCCCCTTCTGTTCACTTTGCTCACACACGACTGCTCAGCGAGACATCCAAGCTGTCTAATCGTGAAGTTCGCGGATGACACAGCTGTCGTTGGACGAATCGCTAACAACGACGAGTCTGATTACAGGCATGAAGTGGAACACCTGGAGGGTTGGTGCAGAGAAAACAACCTCTGCATCAACGTGAAGAAGACCAAGGAGATAATCGTGGACTTTAGAAGGGGCAGACATCTCCCACCTCCCCTGCACATCGGAGGGACAGCGGTGGAAGTGGTCTCCAGCTTCAGGTACCTGGACGTGCACATCTCTAACTACCTCACCTGGAGCACCAACACTTCCTATCTGGTTAAGAAGGCACACCAGTGCCTCTACTTCCTCAGGAGGCTCGACTGGGGAGCTCAGTCCTGACCTCCTTCTACATATGTGTGGTGGAAAGCGTCATGTGCTCCTGCATCACCGTGTGGCACGGCAACTGCTCTGCGGCAGAGAAGAAGGCTCTGCAGAGGGTGGTTAAAGCTGCACAGAGGACTGTGGGACGCAGCCTATCCACCACCACGGACATTTACACCTCCAGATGCAGGAATAGGGCCTCCTGCATCATGAAGGACCCCACTCACCCCGTACACGCTCTGTTTGCCCCTCTCCCCTTGGGCAGGAGGCTGCGGAGCATTAAGAGCAGGACCACCAGACTGAGGAACAGCTTCTTCCCAGAAGCTGTGAGACTGTTGGACTCTGGAGGAACCCTGTAGCCCCTGTCCCCCATCCCCCACCCCACACCCCTCCTCCACACCCACCCCCACCTGGACCCCACCACAGATGCACAGACCACATACCTTGCACTGCAATACTTGCACAATGCAGTTGTTTGCACAACCTGAACACTTGCACAAAGTCACTACCTCAACATGGTGTTATACTGTTGTTCTTCTATTAATTGTATGTACTTGTTTTAAATTTAAATTTGCCTTTACTTTTTATATTTTTATATTCTCTATATATATATTTTTTATATTTTATATTTGATATCATACCAATTTCTTTTCATCCCATGTTTTTACATGTGCTGTAATGACAATAAAACTCCTTGAATCCTTGAATCCTTGTTTATTGTGAACTGTTATAGCATGTTTTACAAAGAAGCACATCACGCTAACATGGTAGGCAGTGTGTTACTTACCAGAGCTACCTTCCGTAGTAACCGCAGAGGTGGTCATAGCCTGACTGCTGCTACTGTAGGTTGAGATTTATCTCCAGTCCGAAGCATGTCAAAAACACGACATTCATTTAAAAATATTGCATGTTGTGGCGCAAATGTTTCTGCATGTTCGTCGTGTTCCCTGCCGATGCTGTTATCTCCACTTTGCAATGATTGCAAGTCACCCTGTTACCATCTTTTTTGGTAAAATGCAGCCAAACTTTGGAGCGTTTGAACCCAGTGGGTGCCATTGTTTACTATTGCACTGCACGTGCGAAACTTGCGTAAGTTACGTGGCGTAATTAGTCGTGCTTGCTGGAATCGATAAGAGAATCGAAACTGCCAAACGATTATATGGAATTGAAACACATGGAACCGGTTCTTAACAAGAACTGGTTGCAGGTCTCTGCAAGGAAACAGAAATTGTGCCTGCAAGGAAACAGAAATAGGAGGAGGAACAGAGAGAGCACAAACAGAAAAAACACAACAACCAAGACATAATAAACTGAACCATAACAATATGTTCATCTGAGCTGCTTTTCATAGGAGTGTATTTGAATGTACAGAATCGCAAACGAAAGGGTTTAAACATTAATATTGTTGTATTTGAACTTACAATGATACCAGACTAATTTAAATAACTTATATAGATAGATAGACATGACATGAGTAGTGATGAATGTAATAACAGCAATATAAGGATGCCCTTTTGGTTGGATAAACAATATATGTCCAAATAATATAGGCAGTTTTCACTAGGTAGACTAATTTGTTTTAAAGCTTAACAGCCATGCTCCTCCTTCTGTCTAATCAAGATTAAGACAAATACAGTACATTCGTCTAGACTTACATCATCAGTGTACATCATGGCAATGGATTCTGTGTACACTGCAAAGAAACTAAAAGTAATGTAAGTCTCTAGGTAGAGTCTCATATATAAACAAAATATGTATCGTCAGATTAAAGGACTCTCTCTGATACGTTTGCAGAGCAGAATAAGCAGTATTGCGTCTGTGAACTCCTCACAAAGTCCTCGAAGAAGACCCAGATTTACTGCTGCAGCCATAAGCAGCAGGGAGCCCACAGTCCCTCATTTAGCCCAACGGTGTTTCAGATTATGGAGCTAATCCTCTCAACTCAGGTTATCTGGGTACCTTTAGAGGTGGCTGTGGAGGACTGACCTTTAGCCCTGGGCCTGTATCATTATGATTGAAAGCAGACTGATTATCTGTCTGCCTTCTCCTCCACTCCTCTCTCTACAGTGTGTCTATAAGTAGTGTCACAAACAGTTTAAATTAATGATCTTATTAATATCTGACTTCCTGATGGATTCTCCAACTTTCTAGCAGCTTCAGGCAGTCCTTTTTGATACATTTTGGCAATAAAGTTGAAATTGTGGAGGTATCTTAGCAGATATCCTGGTTAACAGCAGGTCAAGATAATGCTGCCGATAGAATTAGCCTTAGTCCAGATTTAGTCCTGGAAATCCTGGAAAGTGGGTATTATTTTTTACCAGTTGACCTGCACTGATCAGTTTCTTGATGCTGTCATCACGTCACTGGCGTCACCAGCTGATTGGCTTACCGAAGGAGTGACCCCATCAAGTAGTTAGAGAGCACACGGAATGGGCCAGATCTAGATCCATTTGGTCTATTCTTACATTGTTTTTACTGTGGTGAGAAACACTGTATGTATTTAGGACTTTGTGTAGAAACTTCAGTTCTTTTGAAAATGTAGAACTAGATTTAATTTAATCAGCCACTAGATGGCACATTCACTTTGTTTTAGTTTCTTTTCAATATGTATTAATGGTCTATTGCCATTCAGTCATATGTGGGGCAGGTCTTGTGTTAATTACATATGGTAACTACTGTGCAATATGCAGATTTAATTTTGCTATAACCTATACTTGAGGAATATAAATATATATATATAAAATTCAAGAAAAACTGAAATATCCAAAATCCACATCTTCTTGAAGTATTAATTTAAGCCTCTGAATTCCATGTTTTAAGTAAACACAACAATAAAGCTGTTTACTTCACTGTTCCTGCTTCTTAAAAAAAACAACTTCATTTTAATTCAGTTGTCTGATCTAATTGAAAAAATCATACCATGAACAATCAAAAATCTAAATGTTGCAGTTACCTATACAAATTCACTAGATGGCAATAGAGAACATATAATTACAGTTTTGACCTTCACTCTATATGACCTGTTCACTATCATACTACAGAGTTTTGTACAGCTGTAATTGACTTTTCCAGCCAATTAAAACAAAAGCACAAACCATCGGCAGACAATTTTTTAAATGATCACGCTTTTAATTTGTATAAAGCTCTGTGGACTCAACCTAAACCTGTACATATTTTTATTCAGTCACAGGTTTATCTTTCATTTCCTGTATGATTTCACTAAGAACTGTTTATAAAAACCGGAATAATATCCAGTAAGTGCTTACAGGAAAAGCTTCCAGTCATGCTTGTAATGAGTACAAGAGACATAAAACAACTGCCAATAAATGTCGTACTGTATGGATCCGGTTCATTTGACTTTATACCATACAGTGAATTCCTGACATGATTTATTGTTATCAATGTGATCAAGTTTATATTGCACTGTGAATTTATGGAATAGAGAACAAGGAAATCGAGAAGATGCCATGTTCTCATTTCTGGACTGTCCTCTGTTTGTCCTAATGGTACATCACTCTGTGCAGTGCACATGTTGTGCTCTTTGCATTGTGGAACTGGTCTGAATAAAGAAAAAAATAAGAAATATGGCCAAAGGATAAATCTGTAATATATCTGTAATATATAGTATATGTCTTAGGTGGTGTCGTCTGAACTTTGAAGTCTGCTCAGTCTCGGGGGTCTGCTTGAATTTGAAGGTCACGATCAGTGCTTTGTTGGAGCAGTTTTTGTGATGCTCTCGTAGGAATGTTAGACCGGAACCCCCTGCATCGGCCTTCTCGTGTCCCAACCCATCTCCCATTGAATACAGATGGAGCTAAAGCCTCAGCCTCCTCTGATGGCTTCAGGGCTCTTCTGTGGTGTGGGGTGAGCCAACAAATATGAGCTGAACCAAGCAGGAATGCGCCTGGCACCCTGTCTGCCCTCTTTTTTTGTTTTTAGGGGGGGGGGGGG
Organism: Larimichthys crocea; assembly: GCF_000972845.2. NCBI lineage: Eukaryota > Metazoa > Chordata > Actinopteri > Sciaenidae > Larimichthys > Larimichthys crocea. Next base: position 12,844,362 of record NC_040018.1, on the reverse strand, counting down.
GTCATAACTAGGGGAATGTAGTGAGAGGAGGGGAGACTCTAATGAGACCCTGCAATCACTTAACAGAGACCAGGTGCTCTGTCTCATTCTGTAGCAGTGAACTGCAGACAATAGAATGCCACTTTCAATTTACAAGAGCTAAGAGCAAAGGAGGTCTGGACAAGGTCTCGATTTTGTATGCAAAATGTTTATTGTTATTGCTTTGACACAAATAAAATAGAGCACATTTACAAATATATAATATACCTATAAAACAGATATCCTATTACCACAGTTTGCAAAAGAATAATGACAAATAGCTACAATGCCCATATATATTTCTTCCTGTACAAAAATAGTACTTTAATGTAACCTCTATATAATATTTAAATAAAGAAATTCTTATATACATATACCTGCAATAAAAACAAATATAGATTGCACATGTTTTTGTACAAACAATAACAATTTCAAGTATATTTCAATCCATTGTGGACTGGCACATATCTCACAGAATCTAAGGCATTTTCCCTTATACAGTGTCCAAAACTTGATAAACTGAGAGCTTCAGAGCTCTATAGCCTATCTTCCTGTTTGGCATTGTGATGAAGATGTCTTTTCCTGATGATTCATTTGACTTTAAGTCCAAATGGAAAAGTGCAGACAAGTACTGACAGTTTGGAACATGGTGGTATAATCCTTATAGGATAGCACTTATCAAAGTCCTGGCCTTGAGGAAGAAATGTGTAAAGTCCCAGAATGTTAGAAGAGAGTTCCCTCTTTAAGCCAGAGGATGTGTCCACTTTGCCAGGTATTAGCACTCTTCCTTTCCCTCTGCCAAGCAGAGAGCAGCACCTGTAGTTTGCTCCACGCTGTGCCATCCAGTGTCTGTAAGGCAGCTGCAGTTGTTTGCACACTCACAACATCGCTGAACTGCGAGGCTCAGCCTTTAGAGAAGCTCAGTGCAGCCAATCTTGCTCTGACTCAGTCCTCATGCCTGGAAAAAATGTGCTGGAGAATACTTGGCAGTGAGTCTGAGGCATTTCGAGAATTTTAGAACAGAGCAGAGAGGACACTAACTTTGAGCAACTCCCTCGCTTTTGTTCCCAACTCCTCTTTTGCAAAGTCCTGTTCATGTCCGTCTGAGGAGAGCCTCAAGCTTGTGAACTTGTGAGTCAGTTATGCTCCACACGGGCCTCAGCCTGCCCTGCTCCAGCCTCAGTGTGACTCTGTGCTCTGGGAGAGATCGACGCCTCCGGCCATATCCCTGTGGGCTGATCTTATCAACAGGGGCACTCTCTATCTTGAACTTGTTATTGAGTTGGTGCAGGCGGTGTGCCAGGTCGTGCACTGTGCAGGTGCCCAGCGAACAGCCGTGTCTTCTCGACTGGTTGGCTGAGTTTTTAGACCTCTTGGTTCGGACATTGATGTCAGTGCTGGAGGACAGAGGGAGAGATAAGAGGACATTAATCCACACTGTTCAACCTGAGTTGTTAATGGCTGAGTATTCTCTGCTTTTATTTTGTTTTTCTTTTCTATGACAAGCAAAATACATTTAAATAACTGATGTAGATTTTTTGCATGGTTTGTGTCTTACCTGGAATGTGGCAGCAAAGTATCCCTGATATCTTCTGGTCTGACAAAGTTTTCTGACTCTTCTGTCTTCTCTAATGATACACTGTCAAGATCCCGTCTCAATCTGCTCGATAGCCATATGCTTAGCCTGGAAGAAGAAAAGAAAAAAAAGAGTCCATCAATCTCAGATAGATAATTCATTAGACAGGTAACTACTGTCACATGTTTGACAGACTTGCATCTTAAAGCATTGGGATTATTGAATGAATCTCTCCTCAGATAACTCACCTTTTTTTCAACTCCGGATTAACTTCAAGTTCCACACAGTGTGCTACTGTCGCCAGTAGACAGCAGTAAAGGAAGGACTGGAAGATCACTTTCATTTTGACTCCTGTGGAGAGTAGAGAAAACATTTGTTAGTTATTTATTTATGCCATTAAGTAATGTTTAACTGCAAGAATTTCCTACTTTCATTGCATGTAAAATTCCCTCATACAGTATTCATACACACTGCTGCTTACTTGCTTACACAAGAGTCCAAAAGCCAAGTTATTTGCACTTATCATTCATTTATTTAAAATGTTAAGCTAAGGTCAGATTTTGCTCGGTTAAGTAAACCTACAACCATCCTTTGGGCCCCTGGCCAATAATGTGAAGGACAGTCTCCCGATGAGGGGTCCAAAATAGGCTCAGCTCAAAAGTCTAACTAAACAAGCTATTCAGCTCATTCACCTGATTAAATAGGACAAAACACAAATGAAATAAATTATTTATGATGTTCTGGCTCTGTTGGATGCTTTACATCTTGAAAATAATTCCTCAACAGACGCACACATTAAGAGCTGAACTGCTTATATAACCAGACAGATAACCTGTCCTTGTCTCTACACTTGTGCCTTGACATAAAAAAAAGCAAGGATAAAGCCATCAGCAGGGAGCAGAGCAGATTACAGCAATAGCTTGTTGAAAAGAAAGTGCACATACCTGTAATTCTCTGATAATTCAGTTGGATGAGGACGCTCTTCTTGTAGATTCACTTATAAACAAGTACTCCACAGGTTTCTTGAACTTGCCACTGGCTCTGTAAGGCAGCTGTGTCACTCTGCTAATAGCTCCTACACACCAGACAGGGAGGCTTTATACAGGAGGTGGGAGGGGCTCATTGACTGACAGTCTCTCATCCTTCTCCCCCACCCCATCCAGTGTTCACTGTGCTGTGCTGCTGCTCATGTACAACAGTACAACAATGCAAAACAGTAAAAAGATCAAGATAATCAAAAATTAAACTGAGAGGGAAAAATAGTGTTAACACGCACAGAATAAGTGCAGTGCAGCCATCGTATCCTGTTTTTACTGAGTCAAACATTAACTCTTTCACAGCTCAGTGTAAATGATGCATCAGTAAAGTTTAAAAGAATCTTAAAATTCTGTAGGTTATATTTCTGTATGATGGTCATGGCAATCAGTGTTTATCAGTTGTATAATAATATACTGTACTCACTGTCCCAGTCAGAGTACAATATGTTCATCTCAGCTGACTGCTTTTCATAGGAGTGTATTTGAATGTACAGAATCACAAAAGAAAGGGTTCAAACATTCATCTTGTTGTATTTGAACTTTAAGGTCAGTTATGTATAGTTTTTGTTGTTCTTTCAGTCCAACTGGCTAATTGTATAAAATAAAATCGATGGAATGTGTCCACAGTCTTTTCAGGGCACTCCCTGACACAGTGAAGTTCCACATAAGCTTGAAATACACTGGATGATAAATTTGAGATTTGAAAGAAACAAGCATTGAGTAACTGATTAAATATGTAAGTGTGCCCAACTGTAAATACAATATACACAGTGTATTTGTTTGTAAAAGGCAGATATTTGACCCACTGTGTAATTTATTTGGTTAAATGCGAAATGGAATTTTACAATTATCTAAAAATAAATCTCAAGTCAGAAAACGAACTTGAACAACAAACTATGACGTACGGACCATATTGGCTTAGACATTTTTAAAAAAATAATTGTGCTGATTTGTTTCTGTTGTAAATTATATGTAATATGACTTCACTCTTTTTTCTTAGGTATGCATACACAAGAATCTATTAGGTGGTAATGGAGAGAGCCATCAAGTCTGCCTCTTTGTCTCAGAGGATATCACCCCCTCACATTATTTGACTTCATGTAATGGCCAGCACTGTGAGTCACTCTGAACCTGCATGCAGCATGTTTTACATGACCACACTATGTCCATGTGAGTCTGTATTAAAACAAATTAAGTTAATGTAACACAGAAAGAATGACACTTCAAATCAGAGCATTGAAAAAAACAACAACTATTTGTCTATTATAACCTTTATCCTACGAACCCACAGTGAGTTTCTGTGAGACCAGTGTGTCTGTGTGTTATGAACAAATAATCCACACCTCAGACACTTGACAGGATTTGAGAAAGAATAAAATCACACATTACCGTACATTCAATTTATGTAATGTTGTAAATACCAGTGAAAACCCATTTAGTTTGATCAGTGTGGAATTTCCTGTGCTGTAAGGGGTGGTGTAAATTATTTTAACAGTAGATGAAATGCTTTCAGTTTTGATTCTTGTTTCAGTTTCAATGAAAGGGGAAAAACGGCGTATTTCCACAGAATTTCAGGCATACCTGACTACTTAACATTTGACATTCTACACTAGTTTATCAGGATTCAATTATTCCTATCTTATTGTTTTTACACAAAACATTTGTGAGTTTATTTATATCTCATGCAAGCTCATTCCACACATGGTGTCATATTTTAAACTCAAACAGATACATAAATGTCAAACATATGTGCTGTAAAACAGCAAAGGTTTTGTAAGCACTTTGTAATGATAATTGCCTCTGGCAGACATGTAATCCCTTTACCAGAGTTTATAACAGGAGATTGTGCAATCATGACAACAAAATTCTGCTCTTCCTTTTTGGCTCCTTATATAGAAATCTTTGCTTGTTCTTCATGGAGTTACTGTCATCGGATGACACTTAACTCGACGACCTTAAGCTCGACACATGAGCAGGTATGAGTGACGGGAAACCTGAGCAATTATGTCGCATGTGCCAGGAAAAGAACAGGGTGTCAACCCCAATTGCACACATTTGAAACATGATTCATAAATATTAGAATGCCACATTGAACCTCTCACCTGGAAATGTTTGTTGTTTGAGGACTCATGACTTGTTGTTTGAGGTCTCATGACTTGTTGTTTGTGGCTTCCTAACATTCCTTTGTAATGATAAACAGTATTTCTTAATGTTTTGGCTCAGGTTCAGCTGTTTGACTACCCCTGTCTTCATCATCTTCTTACTAGCAAACAAAAAATAATAAGAGAGATGACAGAACACAACAATAAATTAGAGAGATGTAGAGCGAGTGAAAATACAATGGAAATTGCCTGCTGTGTTCCTGCTATTGTTGACAGGGACAGTGGTTCGTGTGTTAGAAATTAGCTGTAGTGCCGACGTTCATGTGCTATTCCATGTGACAGCTTTTCCTGTTTTCATAAATATTTCATATTTTGTACTAACCACAGGAGTTTACCCGGTCGCTTACGCTGTTTGTCAAATCACATCCCAGCTCAGCTTTTTACAGCAACTTAAAAGACACATTTCTTTCTTTTCTTTTGTTGCCAGAAAATGCAATCATTTTGGACACAAACATGTGATCGTCTTAATGTTGCAACCGGGACAGATTCATCACGTTAACGGGAAAAGTTTATCCGAGTGAGTTTTTGTGTATTTGCTTGGAATGAAATCTGTAATACAAACTGGAATTCCTTTGTACTGATGATGAGCTTGAAATTGAGGTCCTCTACTGAAGTGTCCCTGGCATTCTCTAAATTAATTAAATTTGCAGTATTATTGTTAGTTTAAATCACATTGTAAATATTCTATATTGCCATTTCATGTATTTATTTCAGAGTATTTATAATGGTTTATTTCTTACATTTCTCTGAGCGTTTCATTCATCGTAAACAGAACTTTGGGGCAGGTCCAGCAGCTCTTGGAAAGCTCCCAAGAGGGAAATGTAATTTTCACATCTCTTACATTAAGCAGGCAGTAATCACGGCCATGATAATAGGGTTCCCACTGTGGTTACCGACATATTCCCGCTGTTACAGTAAAATGTAGTATGACTGTGGTGTTGGCAGCTGTCTGTTCGCCTGGTCTTGATCTAAAATAAGGTGGGGACCCCCTGATTTAGAGCCAGAAAGAGGCTCTGTCGGGGACACAGTGCTGTATTTGTAAAAACGCAAGGGCCCACGCCCATGGATGTCTCCCGCTCCTGCACGCAAGCGCAGTGGCACTCCTTCTGTCAAACATGGCTGTGCTTTGGAAGAAGGAAAAATGCTGAATTGTGTTGGTATATCTCGGGAAAAGCAGCAGACATGGCTAGATTGGCTGACTATTTTATTGTCGTGGGATACGATCAGGAGAAAGCCGGTAAGTTCGGCGGCGGGGCGGCTCGCAGATTGAAGTGCAAAGCTGTGGTTTGTGTCCAGGCCGTTCAGTCAGTGTGTGTGATGATGTTGATGCTAGATAGCTTTGTGCTTAGCTTCACGTTAGCCACACAAGCTACCAGGCGAGTCTGGGAACACTTTCTGTTTTTTGTTTTTTTTTCTTTTCCTCCCTCATTAACCGACCAGATTAGTGACTATCATCATCCAGACATGTGTTTACAGATCAGGTCTGATGACAATCACACACACACACACACTTTGAGACACGGCGGGTCGCGATATTTATCTTGGATCAATCGAAACTTTTTTTCACGGGATTCAAAAAAAATCTGTCACATCCTGTGCCTGTTGACTGTGCTCCTGTCAGCTCCGGAGGCTGGTTTCACTGCCAGCTAATGGGACACACTCGCTCAACAATGATCGCTAATGATCATCAAATGTTGCTCCTCCTCGATCATATTTTTTAGTTTTTTTTTGTGCTTGCAGCAGGGGGGTCAGCTTTGCAGACGGGATTGGTATCCAGTGTTTGCATCCATGTTTTGTGTGTTTTCATTGCGTAACCATTGGTAGCGTTTTTTTCTTTTCTCGCCCGTCCAGCACGCTGTGTTTTGGGTCTATTTTTACCCACTGCTGCTGCCGCACCTGTCAATGATTTGTTGTGTTATATTTGTTTTTGCCGGAAGAGTGCTCCATTTTTTTTCACGATGGGCGTTACGTTATACAGCTGCGAGGAAAGGCAGTCCCTGTGTTCAGCCAGATCCTCTTCCCTCTTCTCCCTCCTTCCTCTGTTGTTTTGTAGTGAGACATGGAGATGTCCATGCCTCAGGTCCAGCTCCACATTCTTTTCATCCAAGACCGGGAATTGCACACATTTCCAACCGTTTCCAGATAAAATAGCTTAAAACCTTTTTGGCGTTGCACGGCCGTTGAGTCTTCTCCCCCCAATTGCTAACCCTCTGCAACTCATCACCACTCATCCACTTTAGAGAATCCACTAAGAAGTGTTGCTCAGTGAGCAGCCTGGAGAAAAAAATATGAAGAAAGTCTGCCTTCAGGGAACAAATTCAAGTTCCGAGCCTCTTTCAGTGGCCGCCGTCCAGCGCCATGTGTGTCAAAGAGGGGCCAGAGCAGCTGAATCCTCTTAGTCACCATAGATTGCTATGCACAAAAGGTAAACACTGTCTTTCATCAGCTCTGTGCATCCCCAGCGCCAGCTGACAAATGAATTTTTTGTGCTCCGGGACAAAATGTTCCTGGCGTCACCAGAAGGGTCTGAATGGATTTGCATTCAGACAGTCTCACCACAAGGAAGCCATGAGTTTAAGTTTTTTTTTCTTGCTTGCTTTGCTCCACTGGTCACTGGTGATGATGATGATGATGATGATGAAGTTGATTGTGGAGAGAGAGAGCAAGTAATAAAGTCTGCCATTTCAGATTGTGGTCGATTAGAGCGCTATGACAGGCTTATGTCTTATCCACATGTAAGCCTCCCTGGAGGACAAAAATGATCCCCAAGTCTTTATTGAATTGTATTTGTCTGCTTTTATTATGTTTTGCTGTGTGTAATGTAGCGTATCAATTGCTGGTTTGGGCTAGAGCCCTGCAGAGATGCCCTTGTTTGTAAGTGGAAGTGATTTTGAATGATGAAAATTACTTTTTGGTTTGAAATGCAGAAGTAAATAAAACAATGATTTTTTTATTTATTTCTCTAAACTATCCAGAGCTAAGTTAAGTTGGCTTATAGAGGCCAAGCTGGTCACACTAAACGTGCAGCATGTTGTCTAGACAACAGATTTTCACCCGTTCACCTTGCTTGTTAATTCTAACCAGGGATCCCTACGTGGGTCATCACCAAGCCTCGTGTGCTGCCCTGGCTTTTGCTCTACTGGCCTGACCCACTTCTCATTGTTAGATTACTATGGATGGATCAGTTGGAAGTAACGTTAACCTTGCAATCTGTGCAGGAGTGGCCTTAGCTCCAACTTGTAGTTAATCAGACTTCAGCACTGTAAAAAATAGCAAAATTAGTCTGTGTGAATTCTAAATGTACACCTTTTAATAACATACTACTAGTTTAATTGTAACACACTACTGGAGTATTGCTTAAGTAAAATATTAAAAACAAAGCTTTTAAAGCACCTGGTGTCATTAGGAGTAACAGTGTGCAGTATTAGTGGTGATGATGCTGCTTACTGGGTGATGTGGAGGACGGATTACAGGCAGATACAATGCAGTGGGCTTGAAGATGCAATGTTGTGTAGTAAAGATAGTCACTAAATTCAATTAGGATTATTACCCTGTAATTGCATGGCCTAGTTCTGTTTAACTTATATTTCTCTTTCCTTTTTACTCATTGAGAATGAATAGACATCCAGGGTATGTGTCTCCAGCAAGAGCACTTATAATACTTTCATAGTGAGTCAGGTGATTTATGGAGAAAATTTCATCCAAAAGCACATAAATAATGGTCAAATCACTGCAGTCTGCTGTGCACCAGCAGACTGAAAAAGAATGAAAGGAGGGCAACTTCTACTTCTTTAGTTTACTGCTGACCTTAAAATTGTAGGTACGCTGTTTGTCATTTTAGTACGTCGTATATGTGAAAATGAATATGCAGGGGGTATGATAAAAGGAAACATGACCTGAGAGGCAGATTCCTCCATTAGAAATTGGACCAGAGTCTGCTTCCCTGGGGGCCAATGTCATGAGCCACAAACCGTGGAATTATTTTCATGAATAATGTTGGAATGTGAACCGTCGGTTTAGATGGATGCAGTCTGTGTTGAACTTGCTCTATATTCTGTATTTTCCTTTTGCAGTAGGACCCTGTTTATCTTTATTGGCAAGACTTTATATATGGTCTGGCGTGCTGTTCACCATAAATTATAATTTGCCAAGTGAAGAAGAGGAATTTGCCCAGCTGCTTTTCTCAAACATTTTATTGGATGAATATCATCACTCTTTATTGAATCAAACTGCTTTTGGAATGTGTTTCACAGACACGGTACCCAGTCTCTACTCTGTCTGTGTCTTTATGGTCTGGATTTTCTGGTCTGGACTCGGGGAGTGGCTTATGTAACGTAGAATAATCCTGCAAAATAACAAATTCTACTAAATACTAAATACTTCCAAATGTTCAAAGGCAAAATACTTCCATCTGCAGATATCTGTAGAGACCCAAGTTTTAAAGCTTTGAATGTGGAGTAGTGTCTTCATCATTTTGTTGTCATGGTGCATGACTCAGATTCATATGCCTTTTAAGAATGTTTTCAAAGAATGACTCTATGCTGGGTTTTCTACTCTGATGAACTAAACATCGATGAATTGACTTTCTGTTACAACTCCTCAAAGAGTGTTTGTTTTTGTGCTGGCTCTCTCGGCACACCCACAAGGAAAGTGTTTTGGCAAAAGAAAAAAATCCCTTTTTTAAACAACAAAACCAGAATTAGAACCTCTGGAGGTTCATGTTTTTGTCTGCTGTTTTTGCTTCATCATTTCATCGGGTTGGGAATACTATGGCAAAAGCATATGTTGATGATTGTGTGGTTTGTCTCGATGGTTGTTTCCCTAAGGTTATATGCTGAACTCCATCATTAGACATTTCTTGCCTTTAATTCTAGGCTATAAAGGGGTTTTCAGGCTTGAGTTGGTCTTCCACAGTTAGGGTTCATAGTTTCATTGACCGGATCGTTTTGATTAGCTTTAAGGGCTGTTTGACTAACGATCACACATCTGTTAGCTTCTGTGCTTTAACGATGGTCTCCTCAATTCGGGGAATGTCTGCACAGCTTAGCTGTTACTGACTGCATGAAATATTGTGCTTTTTTCTTGCAGCATTGTCTGATGCAACATGAAGTGAAATCTGGGATTCTTAACTTTCTTACCAGAAATTCCAGAATATGAAAAGTGTATGCGTTTTTCACACTTAGGAAGCTGTCTGTAATCTGTATCAAGTGGTTTCACTTTTATATTTATAACCTTTGAGCCTTTGTCTAAAATTATGTTTTGTAAACAAGGTTTAACAAAGCATTAACTCCACAAAATCAGCCCAAGATTATATTTGACAGTTGTTTGTTTATGCTACAGTGACGGCTAAAAGCCATGTGTTAACTTAGTAAGGACTAATTTTGGCTAAATAAAGCCATAAAGTAAATATTGTTTGGATACGCTGACTTTAGAGACTTGCTCTTCCATCAGATGGAGATGTTGATTTCATGTTGTAGATGCCAGATCTTGAAGTGCTGCCATGTGTTATGGTTGGTTTTCTAAGTCATTAGTTATTCCATGTCAAGTCTTGCAGTCTGCTTTTATTTTATCAGCAGTAACATAAACACATGTTGAAATTAATCCAGAACTCATCAGGCAATGTATGTGGTTTTTCTATTATCTCACATTTCTAACATCTACCATATTTAGTAAATACTCTGAAACTACAGTGGATTGAAATCTGTGATTTAAAGGACAGTGGCGGTAAGGTGGTGACAACTGTTTTAATAGGAAGTAATTGGTTTTACTGGCATGCTAAAATGCTACATTCACTTTTCTGTGTTTTTGTATGAATAATAATATAACTGTAACCAACACTGCAATAGGCTGATTATCACATAACACAACAACCTCTGCATGACCCAGAGCTCGATTGGTTGGTTTGTATGCTCTTAGAGATTGTTCGAATAAGAATTGGATCACTGCTGGTGTAACTTTCACAAGGAGGAAGGTGCTTCATCATCCATTATTTTCAGGTGTCAGAGGGACATATGCAACCCTGATGTATTATTACTCAACAAATGTGGTTTTGTCTTAATATCGTATTATAGACGATGAAATCAGGAAGTCCTGACTTTAATAGTTAGTGAACATTTACTCCAAAATGATTAACATGTCAACGAATCAGCATATATCGTGACATCAGCCCCCAGCCTCAGAAGACAGACGCTTTCCATTGCACCGTTTCCTTGCATGTAACTACATGTGAAAGAGAAATGGTGAAACTGCAGGAATTAATTTTCTTGGTAATGTGGTGTAACACATTGATAAGCAGCTAAAGTGCCCTCAGTGGACTGGTCAATTTACTTAAAATACAGATAATGTGCTCTTTTTTCACCCATCAGCCAATCGATTGGTTGTTAAAAAAACACAAACTTTTACTTTGAGTTTCACTTTTTCGCATCTGTTTTTTGACCCTAAGATTTATCAGAAAAACTATTGGCAGTCCTTGTATTGTTTCAGTACCAACAGGCTACTTGTGTTTAACAAAAGTGTCACATTAGTGTTGTTACTAAGAGTAAGAAGTGGAGTTGTTTTGCCTTTATTTTACATCTTGGATTTGCTGCCTCCATTGATTGTTTTCTTTTTAGCTCCACATTTGGCAGCTTCTCGTTTGGATTCAGACTTTGTGGTGAGAGGCATCCTGACCACAATGGAGGAGTTCCTTCCTCTCTCTTGTAGAGGTTAAAACTGGTTTGTAGGGAAACTCCACTGGCTACTGTTACACTCCTTCCACACAGTTGTTGTACAATCTGAGCTCTGTGATTTCATTTGTGGTTATGCAAATGATGTTGAAGTTCATGTCAGGAAACATTTGAGTAATATTATCTAATACATTAAGAGTGAATCCAATGTGGCAGATAAAATAGGTTGGTGGATACAGTTGGAAAAAAGCAGAATACTACAAAACATTTCTCTGAAGTTGGCTAATCATTTTCTTAATATGATAAGACTGAATGACTGTGTGACTGCAATAGCTATGTCTTTATGTCTGACAAGGATTAATACATCAAGTATATCAACGGATGTAACCAGGGGCTGTGAAATGAATTGCATCTAATTGATTGCTGAAAGCTGGAAAAGGGAGAGTTGTTTTTTTGGATGAACCACCATATGCAGTTACAACCGGGGTTCACAAGAAGAAGACAGGAGGTTTCAAACCATGACTGACTGAGTGATGACTGTGGCATTGGTACTAGTGAGCAACACTGCTTTTATTTGTCTTGAACTGAGGGAAAGAGCGAGTGATGAAAAGATGATTGACTTGTTTATTTAAACATGTTAAGTTGATCATGACGATTTCCACTTTGGATCCTGATGGAAATCCACTTGGGAACCACAAGTCTGGAATGTTAAAATGTGTCTTCTAATATACTAGATGTGGAAAACAATCCTTCATATTTATGAACATCAGCAAAGGGGGGAGGCTTAAGAAACTATTTATGTGGTATTTAATATTTTTGAAGTTCCCTTCTGGGGTGATATGTCTTTCTTTTGTCCCAACATTTTGACCTGGGCATGACCTTAAGCCAGTGTCTATCTCTCTACATAGTTTTCCTGCCCTGCAGCTGTCGTTGGCGTCTGAAAAGCTTCCTGAATTTGATATTTATGACATCATCAGTTTGCTAATCTCCGATACCCTTTTGCCATGCAAACAACACCACAGCCTATTCCTTTGCATATCATCCACACAGAACATCCAGAACAGTTTAGTTTCCTGATTGGGATCACACTGGAAACCAAACTGGGTTTTCCTATCACTCAACTATGATTTTAAAGAATTTGCATGTGTAACTTCTGCAATACTTAACATGTCAGTTTTAAGTTGTGAAATTGAAACTGGTTCAAGCTGAATAGCAGAGTGATAGAATATGGAGCTGGTCCATACAAAGTCACTGTTGGAATAATGGATAAGACAATATGACAGCATCTGTAATGATTTTACTGAGATGTAGCCATATTTTCTCATTTCATATAATCTACCTATAAATTGTTCCAGAACAGTCCACCTGTGTGCACGGCTGGGCCAAAATCAGGTTGGATGCTGACGTGAGTGTGACGCAAACTCCCCTGGTGGTCAGTCCATACATGGTAAAATAAGCATATGGCTGATTTTAATCAACAATAACAGCAGGAAGATAAATCAAGTTGATGAATGGAGCTTTTTTTTTTTCTAAGAGGAGAAACATCTGCTCTAATCAAAAAGACTAACAACTTTCCCTCTGTGTTTTTTCACTTGTTGTTCAGAGTATGCTAAATCACGCAACTCAGTGATAAATTATTAGGGACATTCAATCTTTCTAAGTGCTGAAGTCAGATATTTGTGTGTGCGTGTGTGTGCCGACTTGCAGTAATGGCTCAAGTCCCAGTTGGGTTTCTGATAAAGGAAATGTTAAATGTTTGGAATGTCTCTGCAATTTTTTTCAAAAAGCGTTTATACACTAAAACTTTTATGATCTTATTAAATGAAATTTTTTTTGTAAGATGCAGTGATGATTCATTATCTTGTTGATTTCAGCTGGTACCGCTTCAGAAAACCTTCCAGAATCGAGAATTTTTTGGCCACCAAACAGTTTTGGCTAAAACCAAAATGAGATAAAATAGCAGTTCAAATCTTCTCTGAATGTATTTAATCAGCAATTTATCAAGGTCTTTTATCAAACGACTGAACGAGCAGAACATAGACTTCCATGTTTCACTTTCACCAGTCAACTCCCTTCTGATTCATAGCCACCATATCTTAAACATGCAGCTGGTGCTGGAAGCCAGTTGAGCTACATTGTTCTGTCTTGGACTAAAAGCTGTGAAGCTAGCCTTAATGGGACATAGGACTTCCTGTGATTTCTCATACTATACAAACTGTTGTATTGCAACCAGTATTTCCAGTAGGTGACAATGTGTCTGACACCAAGAAATAAAAACAACAACTTGTTTATGTAACGTTACACAGCGTTTTTACAGCCGAGTTGGTTCCCGTTAGCAGCTGACAATACGACATTACAACATACAACATTTTTTTCTGCTGTGGCATCATGTGTCTGCACTGGTCGAGAATTCATGGGATGTTATTCTAGAGAAAATGTCTATATCGAGAGATATATATCATATATTGTGGCATATCCTGAGTAAGCATCTAGATATTGTTTATAAGCCATATCACCCAGCCCTAACCGTACACAGACTGATCGTGCGTACTGCTGTGCGTGATCACCTCCCAGAAAAAAACCCTACTGAAACATGTAGCCAATGTACTTTGAATGAGTGTATGCAAATAGGAAAGACTGTTTGTACAATGACAGTACGTTCTCAGCTGAAATAAGCGGATGTGGACGTATAAATCAAAGTTGGGCCCCCTGGTCACGCACGTAGAATGCATGATATGTATCAAGGTTGTGTCCTTTATTGCATGTCACCCTCTCTCACCTTTTTTTCCAGCCTCTCCCCAGCTGATGCTGTCTAAATAAAGCCAGAATGCCAAAACCCCCCCCAAAAAATCCAAATCAACTAATCAAAACTTGATGCTTATTTTGTTATATTGTTGTTCTGAATGTAAAACCTGTTTATTTAGTACTGCTTTATGGATTTCCACAGCAGACTAAGAAGAATTTATATAAAACAGGGTTATTTTATGTCATATGCCATCATTAAATATCAAGCAAATCACAGGGCATTTTTTTTATTGCTCGAACAAACCACAAAGAAACCTGACAAAAGTGTTAAAAACTACTGATGCAGCTGAACTAATTAATATCTGATATTTACCAGTTGTGTGTTTTATAAGTCGTTTCATGGCCTAGAACTCGCCACAAACCTCAGTAAGAATTTGTGGGTTTCACGGTATCAGTCCCTGGTCTTTGTAAATTTTGTTTTCGTATTTTGGTAATAGGAAAAAACTGATGAATCCCACAACAGCTTACAAGAATTTGTCCATGCACACAAAAGTTTGATAGAAGTAGAATGACTGTGCAAACCACTAATGACACTAATTAAAAGCTGTTTAGTCAGCAGTTTCTAATAAACGTGTCCTTTAAATGTATTCCAGAAAAAAACAAAAATATGTAAATGCATGTTGTATTTCATCAGAAAGCTGAAAAACTGTCCAGTTTTACCACACACAGGTTGAGCTGTATTGAGCTGGAAATGAGCCATGCTCTTAAACATGCACACGCGTGCCGTGGGCTTGGACGGGTTTTGTACTTGTTGGTTAAATAGCTTCTGCCAAAAAATAAATAAATAAACTTGATTTTGGACTTAACCTCCCTCGTGTCTTGCCAGCGGATGTTCAAATTAGCATGTTCCTTTTCAGGCCTGGGTTCTATTATGCTCGCTGATGGGGTTCTTTATAGTTGTCAGGGGGGTAGTATTTGAAAGCACGGCTTGTTTTAATTCAAGAGTGAAGCCTTGTGGTATGTGAAGAATTCTGTCATTTATTTTCATCCGTGGCTGAAAATTTGAACTTGGAGCACTCGACGCATGTGATTTCGATTAGAGGATCTGTAAAGACCCGAGGACACGTAATGGTCAGACAGACTAGTGTTCTTCTAGCACCAGTCTCCATGCAGTGTCTGAACACGCTCTACTTGCCTCTACAGGTGAACAAAGGCAAAAGTAGACCCATCCTCCAGCTCCCTTATGTTCAAACAAACATATTTATACACTCCCCGACCAAGACCTGTCCACACTCAGGAAGCCTCATCATGATTAATTGGGTCGAGGTTTCAAGGAGTTGTTGACAGCAGACTCGAGGCACTTGGTGCAGGAGGACTGCAGCCGGTCACTGAGGACCTCATGCCATTATGATGATGTATAGCAGTTCATTCTCCCGTTTGTTGAAGCACTTTGCCTCCCTTGTGCATGGTATCTGACCTCGGGCCAAACTGTGACATAGACGCTTCATAAAGAGTCTGCTAAGCAGTTTGCTGAGTCAAGGCATTTGCCTGTGGAGACAGCTGAAAAGCACTGAACAGCAAAATTGATCTTACCCCACTGCTTTTTTTGTGATGAACAGTAACAAAAGTTCAGCATGATAAATGGCTGACTATGTACACACGTACACACTTAGGAGTAAATGCTGTTTAGCTGGTTGTAGTTTATTTTTTAGGTGATAAAATCCATGCCAATTTCAAATATTTTTAGGATGACTGGGCTTTTAAAAAGCTTACACTATCTGCACCATGTGTGACTCCAGCAAAGGCAGGATTCAGCCAGAATGCTGAATTGGGAATTTGGGCTAGATTGTATAAAAAAAAGGTCCCCATATATATCTATTCATCCGTGGTTAAATGGATTTTAAGAAATGGGCCACATGTATACAATTTCTGTCTCTTACTCTCTTGATAGGAGACCATTTCCCCTTGGCTGAAAAATAGAAAGTGTTCCTTACTGTCAAAGAGTGACTAAGAGTTTAAAATAATGTTGAGATGAAGTCATGGGGTCAGACAACCCAGTGTGACAAAGTGCATATTGTGAAACAGGCCTTTTAAAATGCTGTTTTTGGCATGTTTAATGAAGGACATTTTTCTTAAATGAGATAAAATGTCCATTTATTTGCTTTCCAGATTGTTAAATAAGAATGTTGCAGTCGTACATCAACTCCTAAATACATATTGTTTTCTCTTTGCACTCATGTTGACATAAATTATTACAACCAATTTAATGTACAGAGTTTTGCAAGAGCCAGCCACAATGGGGCCCTTCGGGAAATCCGATGGAGTTATTTCACTGGTAAAGCTTTCGATGGTCAACCTTGCACATCTGTATGGCTGAATGTGAAATTTACAACACCTGCTATAGATCAGTGTCCAGCTGTCTCTCTCAGCATTTAATGCACGCTACAAGTGTCTAAACACTTGTGCAGTGTCATGTATCTAACATGTAAGACTTTGTATTACGGCATTAATAAAACACTACCAAAGCTGCTGATGTTGATGTTTTTGGGCAACTTAATTCTAAGTTAGAAACACAGTGGTGTGTATTGCGGAATAATTCTGAACATTCAACATCATGTAGATTTAAATGGAGGCATAAAAGAATATGTATAAATACATATGTTTTGCATGCTTTTAGTTTCCATCAAATTGGCTGACAAATAGAGGTGTGGGATTTGCTTTGAGCCAATGAACAGAATAGGTTTGAGTTTTCATTTGGTCTCAAGAAAACAAGTTGGGTAGAGACATTACAGTAGTCAAAGTCATACCAAGATGCAGTATTTGTAGGTGCAGCATGGTGTGGGTTGGTGGTTTTGTGATTGAACAGTGAATAAGAAAGAGGTCAGCTTCGTTTAATGTTTGCCAGAACATTATCTTAAAAAAAAAAGTTTGGCCTTCTCGTTCCTGTGACCGTCTCTGTGTTAGTAGTGTTAGTTCCAATTCTCACATTTTGAACCACATTCCTCCTGAAACATCTTGAGTTAATCAGTACCAGCATGCTTACAGTAGTAGCAACTTAAAAGTTCCCGTTCAAGCTGAACGCCAGCTGAATGGCAGCCGTCTTCCAGCTGAGTTCCAGCCGGTTCCCTGCAAAGTCCCGGGAAAGGAGAGACCCCCCTCCTTCTCCCGGGCGTGTCTATTTTTTACTGTAACTCCACCCATTCGTGTAATTACAGGGTATGACCAGGAGATGGCGCTTCTCTCACAGAACTTTTTTACAGTTGTTCTACCTGGAGATGACGTAGCTTACACATCTCGTTAGCATTCTCGTTGCTCAACCTTTTGTTTGCGCTTACAGTAACAGGCTTATTGGTCTCCCAGTGTCACAGATCACAGAGCGGAAAATGCAGCTGGTTTGACTACTGCATACTGTACAGTAGCCGTATGATTTGAGCGATGTTCATGAATTGAAATTAAATTTAAGGTGTTTATATCTAACATGTCAGCATTCACCAAATCAACAACATCTAGGCTGTTCTGTCTTTACTAGCGGTGGGCCGTTATCGGCGTTAACGTGCTGCGTTAACGTGAGACTCTTATCGGGCGATAAAAAATATCACCATTAATCTATTTGCAAAGCTGTTCCAGCCTCTCAGGTCGCTTTTTTACTTTTTACTCTTTTTCTCTTTTGTTCGTTTTTGTTTTCTTCACTGTAACTCCGTGGAGTCCTGATCTCTATAGCAGTTTAGAGAGTTTTGTGCTTTTGTCGTGTTTTTCTCGTGGTTTTTCTTGGTGATGTTTTTTAAATGCCGCTTCCACCTGGACAGCTGCCTTTGTTTACTCAGAGAAACAGCTGATCGCGCTAATGCCGGCCGGCATTGGCGCAATCAGCTGTTTGATTGGCGCGACTAATCTATGGCCACCACTAGTCTTTGCATAATTACAGGAGCGTCTCTTCTCTTGTGTTCGCGCCTCTCTCTCGTTTATCTGCATGTAAACAACAAACTAACCCTTAAAAAAGTTACAAAAAACGGTTCGGACGTCTCAGGGCTGCCAGGCCTGTGTGTCAGACCTGCAGATACAAGCGATGGTTTATTTTTAATTAACAGTTTATTTGGAGGGGAGGGCTCGTTGTTGTTGTGCGACATAGAGCTGCAGAGACGAGCGTTTTGGAAGCCCTTTGTTATGCAGGTATTTACTGTAGTGCACGCTTTAGGCCAGGTAAACCATACAAACCTCATTAGCATCTCATTGTTTGCACTTGATGGGCTTTTTGGTCTCCCAGTGTCACAGATCACAGAGCGGAGAATGCAGCTGGTTTGAGTACTGCATACTATACAGTAGCCTTGTGATTCCATTCCATAGGCTAAATGGCGTAAATGGAAAGAATATTGTAGTGACCCGGAACAATGAAACTACGAAGCAACTGGTTTTGCTGGACTTTATTCCTAATCTGGAACACAGGCTCCTGTGGCCGTAGCCAACGGCAAAAAAACAATAAAACCAGGCAAGCACAGCAGCATATAACATTAACACATTAGCTACTTCGTGCCCCTCATCGCCATGGCAACTGCCATGACTGACAGGCTTCACAGCCTCTAACAACGCCACCCCCCCAGGCGTCACCCCATACACTGCAGCCTAACTTACTGAACACAACTCAACAGCCACAGTGTATACACAGCCCGTTACAATATGTATGAAATAAGTGAAGTATGTTTGGTCTTAATAAAGTTTGCAGTATATATGTTATGTTTTTATTCTACATGGACACCACTGTTTATTTTCCACTATGCCTCCCTCCATTATAATAATACACGGCACAGCTTTTTAAAGTCCAGAGAGAAGTCTGTTGCAAAAGTCCACGGTGACTCTCCTTTGCCAAAACGTCTGTATGTCCTCGACGAGCTCCTGTTTTGTGCCTGGCTTAGCCTCCTTGCGAATAAAGTGTTTCATGGAATGCCTAAATATATGTTTGATGGTTTCGTAAGCTTATACTGCAAACTTTATTAAAACCAAAAATACTTGACTTATTTCATACTTGATTCACCCGTAATTCTTTCGATTTGCGCTTTACGCCATTTAGCCTATGGTCACTGTTTAAATCAACAACATCTAGGCTATGTTACGGACGTTACGAGCGGAGTTTTCTTTAATAACGCGTTTATGTTGGCATGTTCTTGTTGCTGCCTCAGTGTTATCTTATCACAACTTTTTTTTTTTTCCATCAACTGATCCGCTGATCAGCTGATCAGCTCACCCCGGCGTATCTGTTCAGATGTGTCTTTAGACAGTCGACGGTGAGAGCGGAACATCACTGCTCCTCCCCGTGGACAAATGAGGCATTGCAGCTGGTTTTCAAACAGACTGCTTAGGGGCGTTTCCAGTCGGGGCCTCACTGACTACGTCATCGCGGGGGATTACATTTCGGTCACGCACCAGCCAAGGACCTTGACAGGACCTGTGACGGACCAGCCACGGTCCCGTCACGGTTCCGTCACGGAAACACGGGAACTTTTAAGTTGCTACATCTGTACCAGGAGTTTATTTGTATTTGAAATTTGACAGAATATGTTCACGGGAATTTGCGCTGCAGATTCTACAGAAATTACTTAATAATTCACGGATGTGAAACATATTAGGTCCTTTTTTTTTCAGTTTATGTTTTTTCACAATTCCCTTTTTTAACTGAATATGAATGGTTTTCTTAGAACGTTCGGGATGTAATGGTTACCGGTATTATGATAAATTGCAGTGAAATTTCACAGAACATACACTCACTTCCTCTTACAGGCACTCCTTTCACTCACACAGGCACACTTCTTATATATGTTTAAAATAAATTATCTTTCTGTGCCAGTTGCTTTCCCCTTTTAATGTGAAAAGTTCATTTTGATAAGATTTTGGCTTCTAATGTTTTAGCATGATAAGAAAATCACAAGATTTTAATGAAATTATTTCAATGTATGTGTTTTTTGGACATTTGTACAGCAATTAAGAATATCAAGATAATATTATTAACCGTGATAATTTGGTCACTATAATCGGGATATCAAATTTTCCATATCGTTACATCCCCACTTGTACACTCACACTTCATCAAAGCTGCTTCATCTTCAATTCACTTCAGGAAACACATAGGCGGTTGTGAAACCCAAAGTGATTTCTACGTAACTCCATCCTTACTTACTGTTGTATTGGTAGAAAATCCCAAACCAAAGGGGTGAGATACACAGCTTTATTGTTGCTGAGGACCTGTTTTGACATTTACGAACTACTCCTGTACTGCTGATTCCCCACTTTGTCTTGTTTTGTAGTACATGTAGTCATGTTGTGTCAAACCTTAAAAATATGGATTTGACTTGGCATCAGGTGAAATTAACCGGCACAGTGTGTTCTTAGTTTTTTCTCAAATCTGACTGTAAGTAGTGACAGGAAGGATTTTTACGGATTGCCACGGATACTTCTCATCTCTCTGGTATTTAAACGGTGCTCCTACTGGTTCTTTTTGTTCTTTTTTTGCTGTCCTGATAATTCACAGCCTAAAAACAACACAGTAGGCTCATTGTAGACTATTACAACTGTGAATTTACTATTTCAGATTTCATTTATCAGTGCACCCATATTTAAAGCTAAACATTCAGCTGGGTATGGTTACTTTTAACCATTAACCACTTTCTTTAAACCTTTTACCCTTTTGTAAAGCACTTTATAACTTTATAACCTATAATTGAGATGAATTGAATGAAAGATTTTGAGCTATTGTCACAAAGAGAAGAGAAGGGCAGAGCAGGGTCTCGTCCAATAATTTCAGCCATGAATGGTGATATTTCTCCTCTTTTGTCTTCTGCACTGACTGACAGATCCTCATCTCTATTTGTCTGCAGGTTCGGGGGAGGGATGTGGAAAGATCATTCAGCGATTCCCCAAGAAGGACTGGGATGGAACCGCCTTTCCTCAGGGGGTGGAGATGGTGAGTGATAAACCATGAACTCCTTTTAACTCATACTGAACAAAGCTATACTCGCATGGTATTTCAAGTACACTATAGATACCTGCTGAGATGTTGTTCTCTTCGCATCTAACATTAAAATGCTTTTTAAAGACAAATTGGTTGCAACATGTTGGATATGTTTTAGTCTTTTATGATTCAGACTGACTCACCTAACCAAACTCTGTCTTGACCTGACAGCACCGCAGCTTTATATCAAATACAAATAAAAGTGCTTCCTGTTTAGAGAAGTTAATGATCAATCAATGATTGCGTAAGAATTTGATCCATCATGAGCGCTCAGAGTTGATGTGATAATATTTGGACAGAGACAAACATCCAGAGTCAAAAATGTCAGTCAGTTGGCTCTTCATTGTCCCTCTGTGTGTTTTGCTTCTACATACACGCATACTACATTGCAAACATTTAACTAAGAAAACTGTAAAAATTGACCTCCCTCTCCCTTTAGTTTGATTTGATGACTGGTACAAATGACTTATGTGACTCTGGGTATAATTGACAGACTGCTGTTTTAATGGTTGTATCATTATTGTGACTTATGTCCTTGCTGACTGCGTAGACCAACATCACAATTTCACAGTTCATAATAGGAGAGCAGACAACATCTCTGGATCAGTTAATGTGTGATGTGCATAAGTTGTACAGTGTGTTTTTAGTTAATGAGTGTCCTTGTCCTGAAGCCTCTTACCCATTGGCAGTTTCCATTTGATGCTGAAGAATATTTTCTTCTGCATTAAACCTGCACTGAAGGAATGTTTTTCTCATTAAAATGAAAATTTTCAGTGTCACAAAGTGACAGATTACACCCCAAGGGGTTTTCATGCTTAATAAAAATAGCTTGTGCAGCAGATATTGGTATTTCCTGTTTCAGATAAATTCATAATGAATGTTTACTCAAAAGTTTGTTTTCAAACCCTTTCCACGTTCACTAATTGGGAAACCTTTCCTCAGATTCTTTTTTTTTTTTTTTTTTTTTTACATAATGTTTAGCCTGTTATCTGGTTCCCATTGCTGTCTCTTCTCTTCAGGAATATGAATAATTGCTTCTCTTCTTTATTCTTGTATGGAGAGTGACCCTTGGGGGTCTGTGACAGTGGGTCTGTTATGCATAACACGGACAATGCAATGAATGGACAAATATTTGCTTATCAGGACTGGGAAAAACTGCCAATCTCTAGGGCAACATTAGCAGTTAACAGTACCATACTGCACAGGACATTAGTGCCTGTGTTATATCTCTATTTGTTCATTTATATTGGCTACTGCAGATAAGCTTTTAATGACTAAGCTGAATGATCTTGGCAGACAACAAGGAGAGAAAACAGCAGAATGACTCTAAAAAGAAGCCTTTTTGTTCAGTATTTTTCCAGGGAGGATTTACAGGATCCATCGCTGTCAATGATTGGAAATGCTGTGCCAAAATAAATTTTGCATGCTTCCAGCTGAAGGTATGTTTTGCATTTGGTGGAGGCCATAGGGGGTCAGAGATCACAACTAGTGGTACATCATTTAGGAGCCAAGTGATGCGCAGCAGCAGCAGCAGGTGTAGAGGACAACAAGTTGTATAACATGGGTCAGATGAGCCAAAATAAATGAAGAGAGCTAATCTAAACATCAGGCATTCCTCAACATTTCAGATGAGGTAATGGCATTTTTTTTACCATAACAGGATCTTTTGTGGGGATATAATCTGATCGTATTTTCAGATTACGGAGTTTAACATTGAACTTTGGTTGGAAATAAATTCTTTTGGATGAACAGTGTATTGTTTTGTTTGCCTTCGATGACTGATAAATGATGGCCAAAAGTTATCGTAGCTGAAATCTTTGGCTCCGTGCAGTCCTGGTCAAAGATAATCTATTATACTGTGACTCTTGTTTGTGCAATGGTATTTATAAGGCAGTTGAGGACAAGTGAGGCTGTTATTTCAGACATATTGTGAGTGGGTGGCTCAAATGGCATGCAGGCGTCTTCCTGTGTAACTCACTCTGTTGGTGGCCATCAAGAATGTCTTGTAAATTATTGCTCAGAGACGAGCAGTGGTGTGTCATGCTGCAAAGCATAGGGCTCCTCAAGGCCAACATATGACTGGAGGAACTATAAAAGATTAAAGATTTTGGTTGATATGAGGCTGAAACCTTAGCATCAGTGTTTAACCTTTCAGTGACTCTGAGAGATGAATCAGGAAAAATTTGTTCTCTCATCATCATCCCTCAAGTATCCTGTCATGGTTTCATAGAGTTTAAATATAGAAACACAGCCGCAAGTTTAGCTAAATCTATTAGTTTAGTGTTTCCAGATGTCATTGAGGTCCCGCGCACCAATATTCCTTTTTGCTTTGTGCCTGTATGGGTGTGGGTGTGAATTTTTTGTATTCCATCTTGCTGAAGTGATCCCCCAATGCTCCTTCATTATGTGTCAGCCTGCACTGAAATTGAGACATACTGCAATCCCCAGTGTGCAAAGAAAGCACAAAGCATGATGTTTCTCATTGAAGGCAGTAAGCCGGAGCTGAAACAAGAGGATGCATTCAATGCAAGCCTTTTCTTTTTTTTTTGTCATTCTTGGCAAATACCACAAATATTTGCTTTAAGTTAGACAGCTCATGTTCTGAGATACAAGTATATGCACAAGTATATTATTCAGTAAAATATTACTGAAAAAGATTAATATGTTGACCTCTTGAGTATTCTCTATGAAAAAAGCACCCAGAGGAGTCAGCAAGGACAGGAAAGAGTGGGTTGTTTCCTACTATGTGGTGTGTGACAAACTTTGGTCAAAAGCCAAATGACTGAAATTCCAACTTTGAAGCTTTAATGAAGATACACCATAGTGTTTAACAGACCCACTAAGCAATTTGCATTTTGGCTCCGTTTTGGGCTGGTATGTAAACCATTATTATTTGCAGATTTTCTCTACTCCATGAAAAAGAAAATGACTCATTTACAAACACTAAGAAACACATCTGTAGAACGCAGTGGATGAAGCCGAGCACGAAAAGCATTTTGTGGTCACAACAGGCCCCCAGCAAACTAAATAACCACAGATGAGGAATGCACCAAGAAAAAGCATTTACAACTTGTGCAAGGAAAAATGTGTTTCTAATCTTTTCAGGCAAGTGATGATGATAGGAACCAGCTCAAATCCTCATCTGTTATGGATGAGCCAGGTCTGTAGATGGAGGTCAGTGCGTTGCTCACCTAGTATATTTCCATCACCTCCGCCCTCAGTATCAAGTCCTCATGGTATACTGTAAACGGACAGAGGCTCTGGGGGTAGTGGTAGTGTCACGGTGGACCTTATTAATGTAAAAAACTAAAGAACACCTCAGAATTTATTAATCATTGCAACTAAACGAGTCACTTTTTCTATCACGCTCAACCTTGTTTGGTATGAATTGTTCTGTATAATCACTAGCAAGGTCTTGATTCTGACTCAGCTTTTTTTCATTTTCATTACGACGAGCAGCTTGGATCTTGTGGATCTTGTGGATCTTGTCACAGATAAAGGTAGCTGTGCTGGCTTTGCTTAAATGAATAACACAATAATGATGAAGTCGACTTGAACTTGAAAAATTAAGTGAAATTTGGAGCTTCCGGCAACTAGCTGACCGATGTCTAGTGACGTAAGTAATACCTGTCATGCTCCATTTAATTAGCAAAAACATTTGGATGAGTAGACAGTGACTAAATGTGTTTATTTAGATTAATCATTGGACAGTTGTTTTTTTTTTCACACAAATGTGAAAGGAATGCATGGAATGACTTTGTTGTTCACTGTTTAATTGCTGAGTTTGTTTGTTTAATTACTAGCACCATGTGTTTAATGCTTGGAGTATGTGAACGTTCATAACATCCGCTTGCTTGTAGATGACAAATCAAATGTAGATTTGTGAGTTGTGTTAACGTGCTCTCTCTCTCGTGTGCTATCTTTGTTTCTTTCAGATGTTTTCTGAATCTCGCAGGCACCGTTTTCTTTCATGTTTAATGGGCTGTATTAATTACAGGTATGAAGTCTTCAGTGTAAGACGACCAGATGTACATCTTTTGCCATCCAACAAACGTGACAATGTGCACTAAATGGAAATGGATAGCTGTTTATGTATATGCTTAGCTTGACCTTTGCGTTTCTGGGTGAAAAGAGATGTCTTGACGACAATGGCCGAGAGGTGAAACGCATTCCAAAGCACCACAAAGTTCAGCGTTGAACATGAGGGTCAGTCCACTACATGTAGTCTGCAGACAATGATCTGTCAGCAGACTCACCCCTGCTATCTCCGTATGGTCACATTTCACACGTAGGAAAACAAAATGTCTCCTCTGAAGACTCAAATCAGTCAGTTTATCTTTTTGGACATTTTGATTTGAGTTGTAACTGCACAGCCAGCTTTGATCAGCTGTGCTAATGTGTTAAAGACTATTTCCTGACATTCCATAAACTTATTGAGATCTATAGTTGTATTTTAATTGTGTTGTGTTAAATGTTTTAATTAGACAGTTCTTACAGTGCCGTTTACAATTAAATCTTTTTCTTCCTGGTTTCTTTAAATGGTCAGCAGTGTGACTTTGACCTTTCTCAACATTGTAGCTGAACCATCCTCAGAGGATTTGTTGATTCAAAAGCTTTGACCATCCACTTGTCGCACGTTGTCACCCTTTCACCCATTTCTTTGTTTGTTTTCAAAGTTTGAGAGTGATCTGTCATCACCTTTAAAGGCTTGTAGCAAGGTGTATGATGGTGAAAACAGTGGGAGTCTCAGCCTGATGTTCAGTCTGCTCTATTTCTAGTTTCACATGTTGCAGCTGTGGGCGAGATGCTGCAGCACTGAACAATAGTAATCCTGTACTGGTCCAGTCCAACACACAGTATGTGGTGTGGGTTTTCTGTTCCACTCAGTCAGCTAGGCAAGCAGAGTTGTTTCTCTGGCCGCATACCATCCCGGTCATTTGCTTTTTTTTTGTCCCACTGCTTACTAAGATATATACTGTTTGTTCAATAATTTATGAATTGTTTCTTCCAGTTCACACAGCTGAACATCAGTACAAGTGTCTTTCGACCCTCCATCCAAACACATAAGCAGTCACTTAGAATTAAATCATGTGAGTACGTTACAATAGGATAATCCCAGGCTAGTTGATAATAAAGAGAAGTCTGGATTATTTACAGTAAGGTCATTGTACGCTGTGTTCTGTTATTGCAGATCACTAAGTTTGTAGTAGACATGGTTTACAGTATACAGTACATACAGTAAATACATAAAATTAAATATATTAATAATAATTAAATATATATATAATTAAATATATAAAAAATTTCCTCTCAGGGCCCAACTTCTTCTGATGAAGGAATTTGACCTGACTTGACCAGACTGTAAACATTTGTGTCATATCTCTTGTCTAGAATTTTGACTTCTTGACCTCCTCCCTCTTCCCTCAATTCCCTGCTGTAATGAGGAACGTGGCTCACACTTCCAGGAAGAATAGTAAAGTTATTCAGACAATTTGTAAACTGCTGCTGTCATTTGTTTAGCTGATATGCCTGTTGGGGCTGAGTAACAGATGGATACGTTTTAGCAGGAATTTAAATAAGTGATTTTTTTTTTATACCTATTTTGTGGACTTGACTCCAGTGTGACCTGAGCCTCTGGGCTTCAGGTCAGGGTCAGTTTACTTCAAAAAAGACTCACCCTTGTTGCTGTGTGAAGTCATTTATCTGGCCTTGTTCTCTCAGCAGATTGGACAAGCAAATCATGACAAAGCTTAACTGCATTGTTCATAATCAGCAGCTTTGGTTAGTCACTGTTAGGCTACGTGCCAGTCCACAGACAGTTTGAAGAATGTAGCTTAACTGTACCACTTTATGGATCGAGTGACCATAACTTGACATGTCGCGCTGCACGTCGGTCTCATGATGTTTGTAAAACTATGAGAGAAAAACTAAACACTGCATTCCAAATAGCAGGATGCCGTTCCAGCGAGGGGGAGAATGGGATCATGTGTTTGTCAGGAAGATCCACACATGAGTAATCAATGCTTCGTGTGCCAGTGAAGCTAAACACATCAGGAAACAAAGCTGGAGCTGTCAAGCAAGCAGGACTTTCCATTCTGAAAAGCACTATGACTTCAGCAGGAAATGGGAATTCACAGGATGAAATGAAGCCACGGCACACTGGAGAATACACATACGCAGATTTTTAGATGAAATACAGTAGAAGCTGTCTGTCTTTATGGTTTATTGTTAGTATGTGTAGCTGTTATGGTAATCAAGTGTTTCTTTTCTTGTTATTCTGTCTTATACACTTACAGAAATTGTGTTATTTCCTGTCTAAGCTTTACAAATAAAAAGCTACCCCCCAAACTAACAAGACATGAAAGGGACGATGACAAGTGACCAACTCTGTGGTCAGCCAGGGAAAGCCAGGGGGAAAAAAATATATAGTTGTGAATTGCAGTAGACAGGTGAACAGCTCCAAGAGCAGAGTAAGTTTTGGACACCCTGTAAAAGAGCTCCAGACACCTCTCTAACTGGCTACTAGTGAATGCCACTGTTGCTAGTAAAAACACACCTCACTGCTGCTGACACCAGGGCCAGCGGCTGGGCACATAACTAGGATTCTTACACCTACATACTTCCACGTACTCATTGCCTCCATTTATTAAATCTCTGTCTGTCTAGTTTATCTAAAAATTGAACCATTTCCACCAGAAATATCCCAGTGCTGTCTGGTGTATGCAGATCTTACATGATCATTTTCAGATGCTCTCCTCAGCATTGAGCTTCTTCAGCGGGACTTGCCAACAACTGTACTCGACTGTACAACCCTACTGCACCGTACACATAAAATATGGTCCAACGCTGAGCCTGTCGAGTTTCACCTAAGAAGTAGTTCTGGTATTGACATGGGCCGGATGTGTTTGAAATAGCTGTCTTACCCAGTGACAGCATAATAACATGGTGCAGTAAGACATTACATTTCTGTTATTCATTGACTTTTGTAGTCATACTAACTAGTAAGAGTGTGGCATGGCAGCGTGGTAGTGTTGGTCGCTTGTCAAACCCTGTTAGTCTCTTTTGGTTTGAGGAGCAGCATGCATGGCATCTGGAGGCTTGTCTCTTCAGTGACTTCACAGTCATACTCTCAGTTCATACAGTATTTATTTACCTCTATGAAACGAGTTGTATGACTGTATTTTTGAGAAATAAAGGTTGAGAAGGAACTATTTACAGTATGTAAAGTACAGAGTACTTACAAGTACAAAGAGTATGTACGACACATCCTTTAACTTTTGTGGTAACTCAATTGTTAGAAGCTCTCCATTTAAAAAAAGCTTGGAGTGTACTCGCGTGTCATACGACGACTCTTACAAGGGGATGTGACGTCGGATATCTCGATTAAGATACGTCACAGGCGACATTCCTTGTTATTGTTTTAGAGCACCGCCATATTCGGAGCTCCTGTGGGCAGGTGCCAAGTTTTTTTTTCTACTTGTATCAATGTGTGCATCATTATTATTGTTATTGTCCACTCAGAGGGCTCGCTCCTCTTGTCCTTCCCAATTCCATTTTTTTAAACACATAGGGGAAAACATTACTCACTTTGATGGTTTTCAAATTTCTAAGAAGTGGTTGCCATGATGATGTCACATGTTTAGGTTATTCTGTGATTTCTTGAGCATGAAATCTTTCATTAACATTTTAACTTCCAAATGTACAAGCCCCCTTTTCACAAGCTGTTGTGATACAAACAAACTTTTAAGACTTGTGTGCGAAGCTTTATTTGGGGAATCCATCTGTTGGCAAAAATCACCCGGGAAATTTATTAAAATAAACACAACCTCAACCCACTGACACATACTACACGACTTCACATTTACTCTCTCCTCTCTGTGTTAATCTGCATTCAGGAGAGGAACAACACTCACTGTGGTTTGAACTGAGCTTATTAAGAAGCAGAACTGAGACTGAGGTTTGTGGTGAATACTGGAACTTAGTCAGAGCCCCCACAAGGCGGTGGAGGAAGCACCTGTTCCACAGCCAGGTCATTATCAGCCATTATCTTACTGTGCTGTAAAGGCCGGGGCTCAGCAGTCTGACGCAGGACAGCCATTGTACTGATCCACAACCTCAGGACAAAGCTGTTTACCTTGCTCTTTCATTTATCACTCCATGTGATCAGGAAAGTGTTTTTGATGTTTTGTGTTTACTTTTTACAGATGAAATAAAAAAAACAAAACAACAACAACTTTGTTTACCTACCGTCAGCTGATATGTGTTAAAAATAACTGTAGCAATGTGATACTGAGCAGAACTGAAATAATAACCAAAATAAAGCTACTGAGGAAGATTTAAAAATGTCCGACTTTAGCGCCCCCTGTGGTACAATTTAAAAAAACAACAACAAAAAAAACACTGTTACAGACATAATGCACAAAGCTTCGCATGCCTCCACAACCCCAGGTTAGGTATTTTGCTCCAGACTGCAACACATTAGGTACAGATCCACACAGTGATCCAGATACAGGTGAAGCGCTCGAAAGCCAAATGCACAGCTGTAGGCAGTCTAGGTTTGGGGGCCAGATGTGACCCTGTACCAGATCCTCGGGAGGCAACATGGTTCTTGGTAGAACAAAAGAACAAACCTAAATCGGCAACCTTGACAAAAAGTTACCTATTAGGAGAGCGACAAGCACAGACCAAGATCATGTTAGGTTAAATCTTTAATCTATAAATTCCACTTATGTAAAGGCCAGTGTACCATTTACATCAACACCACTTCCATCTACTCGCTCCTACAAATGGCTGAAAACATTCTGTATATGAGTTGGATTCATTTGTGTATCATAGTAAAAAGCACTTTCTGTTAAAGCCCAATTGTCTATTTTCATATATTC
Organism: Larimichthys crocea; assembly: GCF_000972845.2. Classification (NCBI taxonomy): domain Eukaryota; kingdom Metazoa; phylum Chordata; class Actinopteri; family Sciaenidae; genus Larimichthys; species Larimichthys crocea. The sequence goes on along the minus strand of NC_040018.1, from coordinate 12,814,277 downwards.
AATATTCAGTAGAACCAGTGGTTCCTCTAAAAGTCTTCATCCTTCACGTCCACGTCCTTTAAATGTTTGAGGCACAGGCCAGGTAGAACCAAAGTAGGACAATTGTCACAAATGCCAGAATCAGAAAATGCTTTGATGGTCTGTTGTTGTCCGTTGTGATGGGAAGTGGTGAGAAATCATACACTGCCTGTAACTGTTTTACAGCTTGCTGACTTCTGGTTGAATTTTTTATTTTAAATGTACCTGCTGTAGAGTTGGAACTTAGTAAGCTTGCTTATCCACGTGCAACAGAACATGTGCTGTACAAGTAGTCCATGTCACTTATCTACTAATACTTAAACTGAAATTCATAATGGTTTACTGTGCAAAGCCAGCAGTACTGTCAAGCCAGATTTCTGTATAATATAAGACACGTGACATGAATTGCTAAACTAAGTTATTACATGGCTTTGACATAACTTTAATCTTGTCCAAAAAATACAGAGTGCTGTCAGGCTCTGATTAAACCAGTTGTGCAAACAGGCATGTTGATACATGACAGACCATGTCCTTCTTATGCAGATGTCATTTCAGCATTACTGCTGAAAGCTTTACCCTTTAGCTATTACTGCTCGACTTGATTCAGTTTTGAAAGATTCCATTACAGCAATTGGAAAATTTACTGTATTATAATTGTTTGCATACTATTCAAATGGTTTTGATATCAGTTTTACCGCTAGGACCTGCTATTAGACAGTGCCGGGAAAATCCATGGACTTTCCATGGATTCGGAAAGGGAATTTTTGTACTCTTGGATATATCTCACAGGAGATTTTTCCCTGAACTACAATTTGACCCGTTTATGCTTGGAAGATATGGTATTTGTTAACCTACTTTCGATAAAAAGCATTCTATAATAAACTCCATGTTATGTTTGGGGCCTTCATGACAACCAGTAACATCACAGAGGCGTTTCAGTTTTATCTTTTGGAGTCAGGTTGAGAGAGCGGGATGAATTAATCCAACAGTGGATTGATTTAAAACTGAGGAATGTCTGAGGGGTCCTTTTTTATTTGCCTCTTTATGCATTTCTGTTTTCAAGTTGCATGTGGTGAACTAGCCGTATGTTTTTAATTCATGCTGTGTTTTGAAATAAACCCAAGTATTTGCCCTGGAGTGAACAAATCTTCCCAAGGGATGTTGGGGAAATGGGGGTTCAGCAGAGTTGTTCTTATGATCTTGTTGCTGTTACTGTGCGTGGCTAAAAAAAACCTTTACATTTACACTAAAAATACATCTTGTAGTAAGTTTTTGTTCTGGTGTTACATTTCCTAAACATATGGCATTCATGAAGCTTGAAATTTTATCTACAGCAATATTTCCTAGACTCCTGTCTTTTCCTGTCCTGCCTGACTAGACATTTCTTTTGAATTACTATGGTCCATCATGGTCATATAAAAATATCTATCTCTAAAATGAACCATATGCAGCTGGTATTGCATAACAGAAGACCAAAGGGAAACCAGGAGTGTTGGTGGCAGTGGTGAAGTCGACTTGAGGAATGGCAGTGGAGGGGAAATGCCACCTCAACAGAGTGCTCTAAGATGGAGCTATGCTTTGACACAGTAAATTAACTCAATCCTTCCACCAAATAATATTTGGATAACAGTGCTATTATGGTCATTTTGTTGACAGTTTTGTTTCTTGTATTCATCACGCTGACCTTGAGGAGATGGTTGAGTTGGCGGGGGGGTCAAGCCCAAGCATGTTTGTGTGCCAAACCACTCGGTTGGAGCAGCCGTCTCTGGTTGTTTTGTCCGCTGCTTATCCTGCAGACCTGATAAAGCAGAAGCTCTGGGCAGGCAGCACGCCATTGACCTTCTCAACCCCTCTCCCCCGTCAGTCCCTCTCTGGCCCCTGACACCTCGCACTTCACTTTCCGTCATTGTGTTGTCTTCCTGGCATGTAACCCTTCCACATGAATGGGGATAGAACAAGGTAGAGGGAAAAGGGTGATTGAAGCACATGGTGTAGTGCACATCTGCTGCTAGGTTTTCCTGACCACATTGTCTTGGCAGTAACTTTATAGTCATCTACAGTTGACGAGTATTGTCTGGAAGTTTGGATGATTAGGGAGGGATTTGGATTGTTTTTATAGTGTTTTCCTTTCAGTAATACCTGCTCTAAGGTTTGAGATCGTCTTGCAGTCATGTTGACTTGTTTTTCAATGTAGTTTTATGATTTTTTTTTTGTGTTGTATGTTATTTATTATATGTTATTTACAGTATTCATGGATTGTCCGCATGCCTATATCCTCACAATGGAAATTCTTGTTTCCATGCAACAAAATGTTGTGCATTGAAGTCAGAGGAGGGTGGAAAGTGTTTTCTTTTTTCTCTCATTTAGTTTAGGTCATTCTTGCTGATGCTCAGATCAGAGGAGACAGCTTTGTCTATGCACATTTTTATTGCTTTGGAGAGAAAACATATAATAACTTTGGTGCCTGATTCCATTTGGGTTTGTAACTTAACCAAATTATGAAATAAGTCCCTCTCATTCAGCTCATTTGTGGTAACGGGAACTCTTTAAAGGTTTTATGACCCTTCAAAGTCTGTTTGCATTTGCCTAAGTGCAGGACTCTCCGATGTTGGGGTCATAATAAAAACACTGTAAACGTGTTTCCAGTCATGTTTTAGCTGCGTCATGCCAGAGAATGACAAAGCCAAACTAACATTTTTCTTTGTCTCTTTGTCCTGAGTCATGTTTAGCTACTGCCCCAGTTATATCTGGCCTGCACCGGCCTCACTGGGCATTAATGTTGAGTCATAGTATAAGAATGCAGCCCTATCCTGACCAAGCTAAGCCCCTGTGCTTTCTTTTTCAGTGGTGCTACTCTTCAAGCACTCCACTGTGACGATACTTAGTAGGTCAGACGGCAGATCCAGTGTCACTGGCTGAGTAGGTGAATAAAGCAGTTGGGTGGGAGTCAGTCATACCAGGCTGCAGCACATGATGTGATGCAGAGGGTTTAGCTGGAGGGCAGCAGTTTACTTGGCTTTGACATTAAAACAGCAAGTGTGTCCTAGAGTTCCTTTGTCACTTGACTAAAGTCTAATTCGGGAAAGGGAGATGTCCTTTCTCCCTGCTGTGTGTGTGTAGGTGTGTGTGTAGGTAAGTGTGTAGGTGTGTGTGTACTGTACATGGCTATATAAAGAGTATGTTTCCTACGTGTTGACCTTTAGACCTGTTGGACTGCAGTGGATTTCTGTGTCATGCTATAGGTGAATATACAATACAGCTTGTGCCTGCTGTCAGTCAGTGCTTTCACCTGCTGTTCCCTTGGCTCTGCTGATACCTGGAAACTTTTTATTAGTCTTTTGATTGCACAGTGCAGCACATCAAGTCAATATGGAGCAATATTTAAGAATTTTAGTCAGCTACAAAATGGCATCTACAGTACAGTCAGCAGCTACTCACTCACAGTGATATGCCGCTCTTCATTTGTTTGGAGTATCAGTCATCGTTCTGCCTACTGGGACAAGCCTCAGAAATCTGGCCATGTGTGGTTATATCCACACTGCACTCTGTCTTTGACTGAATTGCTACACAATTTTTCAAGTCGGATGTTTGAACAAATAGCATAAGCATATTTTTTCTGTTTACACACAGTTGTGGGTAGTTGAATTGAAAATGATAAACAACATTTGCAGAAAGCACTGCAGCCCTCCTGAGGTTTTCCTGCGTTTGCATAAGTTGCTGAAAAGCAGGACAGATTCTGAAATCATCAAGACAACGGTTTTGAATAGTATATTCACAAACAAACAAAGATAATGTTGCACGGAAATATGTAACATGCCACAGGTGTTAATAAGAATGCAGTAGGGAAAGAAACATGGAATCTTCCTTCCTCTTGACTTTTTTCTTATTTATATAGTTGATCTGCTCCCTTATCTGATCCAGCGTTTCAGCTGGACAATCATTCATGTTTTTGTTAGACAGCCTTAAGTTGTATCTAAAATGATGTCAGTAGTCTGTCTGGACGCAACGGTCCCTGAATAAAGTGAACACTGAACTCCCTGAAGTGTCTTTGAACCTGCGCCAGCCCTCGAGTGTCTCTCTGCAGACCTACAGGCGAGATAACGACTTTAAGGAAACACTGATTTAACATTAGGGGAAGTCAATTAATCTTCTCACCATCAGGCCTGCACGTGCTCTCTGCATGTCACACTCCCTTATAGTTAGTCCCTTTTTGCACATATGCACTCCTACACAAATACACAAACACAATGTGTGTGTACACACACACACACACACACACACACACACACACACACACAGGATGTTATATCTCCTGTGATCTTCTGAGGTATGCAGTCCCAAAGGTGTTTATCTCTTTTTTGACAACAATGAATGGCATAGTTGGAATAGTTCAGAACAGGATCACAGTTATCTGCACTTGTCCTTGAGTGTGTACACACACACACACGTATGCACACCTCCCCACAAAGCAGGTTTCACAGACTTCCTGTGAGCTATTGTATCTGCTGGAAGATGGTGGCATCCTGGTCCAAACCTCCAGGTTGAACAAGCCAAATCCTGCCTCCCCCCTTTTCCTCTCTCTTCCTCTCTTCCTCCATGTCTGCTCTCCTCCCTCAACTCCCTCCTTTTCTCTACCTTTGTCAGTATGTTTGTCTTTGGCTGCACATGGATCCATCTGTCCTTCTGTTTTTGCCCTCACCCACCCCTCCTTTACCCAGTCCTCCTCTCTTCCTCACTGTGTCTTGTGATCCCCTGTGTAACCCCTGAGGAGCAGTCTAAACACTGTGTGCAGAGCCAGGGCCAGTTGGGCCTCCAGCGAAAAACAGAGAGAGACCAGACACAAACATCTCGTCTCTCTGACCAAATGCCCGCCTGCCTCTTATTTTGGCGTTCTGCCACAAAGTTTGCCTTTCAAATGATAATGTGTGCATTTATTCATAGCTTTCACTCATTCCTGTTGTTTTGAGATAGCGCTTTAAACCCACATTACAGTGGGTGGTTTTATTACTGGCTTGTAGAATTTACATGTCCGTCAGTTGTGTTTACTGATGAACTGTTATACGTATGCCTAACAAAACGCTGTATCAGAAATAGCCTGTTTCTTTCCACACTTTACATGTGTTTTGTGTCAGGATTGGTTATGACTCACACTCTTGCTCTGAAATCTAAGACCTGTTTGATATTCTTTTTATTATGGTAACAATCTTTCTGAGATTCATTGCCCACAATTTGCTAAAAATGGCTCTGTTCTGTCATGCATTGAAAATTGTTGATCTGTGTGATTCTTAAATCTACCAAACAAGAATGTTTGGAAATATAAACAATCGGATATTCCAGGAAGATTTTGGAAGAACTTGATTTATTCCTTGTGAATCATAATACTTCAAGTATGCTTTACAAGGTGTATCCAAAGTTTACAGGGTGTCAACCTGTTAGACCTGTTGGTCAGTTTTCTTAATGGGTGATAAAATAAAAAAAAAGAAAAGAAAAATCTTGCAGCAGGAAGATAAATAAATTTCAGTTTTAACCTTTATCCAATCTACTGTGCTAAAGTGTATTCAGCTGTTTTTTTTTTTTGCTTAATCACTGGGAATTTTCCATGAGCCCTGTTATTCCTTTCGTGATCAGCCAGTTGGGGAACTGAGGCAGTTGGCCTGGCACCTTCGCTGATGACTTTCAAGGCAAATAAATACTGAACATGCCACTTCCCGCTCTGATGAGCAGATGTAATTGCTGCAGTGAAGCAGGACATCCTGTCTATGTTCTCTATGGGGGCATTAGCCCTGTGCATTTATGGTTTGAACGCAGAAAGTCTCAGAAGACATAATAACAATTTCTGATCACACGATGTACGACAAACACACAAACGTAGTCACTGAAACGATTAAAGCTTAAAAGACTAAAATCATATGTCTTCTCTGGAACATGTGATGCTGTCCCAGTCACTGTGACGTGCTGTGTGGATTATCCGCTTACTCTCATTATTGTGTTTTATTGAATATCTTTTCAGTTCTGCCAGCCTGGAGGTTGGAGGCTGTCCAGGGACAGGAAAGCACCCACCTTCTTCACCGTTGTGCTGACTGATATCGATTCAGACCGACACTACTGCTCCTGCCTGACTTTCTACGAGGCTGAGGTCAATTTGCAGGTAAGACTGCAACACACACACACACACACACACACACACACACACACACACACACACACACACACACACACACTGATAAAGTTAGCTCACAATCTGATGTGACCTCTCTATTGGTTCAGACAGTCGGCCGGATAATGGTTACTTTAAATCATTGACCCATGTTTGTATCATTTAATTCACTCTGTGTGCGTTCTAGGGTGCTAGCTTACGTAACATACCATGAAGTGAATGTGATGAGACACACAACATTTTGTGTTTTCAGTCCATCACAGGCCAATCACAGTCATAGAGTCTGTACAGACTGTTGGAGCTAAGGGGAGCTCCATGTGGAAACCTGTTGGAACGTACATAGAACATGTAAAGTATACAAAGGACACTGCTAACCACTGATCCACTGTACTACACGTATTAATCCTGATGTAGTTTGTTTCACTTTGTCACTCCTTCCCTGTCACACAGCACTCATCCCATCACTGTGAGCTACAGGCTTCTCGTGCGCCTTGTAAGGCTCCTCATGAGATCATCACTATGATAATCCAGAGTTCTGTGGACTCTCATGATGAGCATGATGTCACGTTCATCTTCATGTGTCTCCCTCATGACTCTTGGAAGCCTTCAGGATGTCTCGAGTGGACTGTGTGATGATTCTCAATTTCTGTTTTCCACCTTAGATTTATTGTTCTGTTTTACAGTCTTTGGTACAAAGTTAAAAAGGTGCCAAAGACCGTTTGGAATGTCTGTCGTGCGCAAGATGTCTTTCAGAAATTGGAGCATTTGTAGAAAACAAAAGCCTGCATGGATCCAGGCTAATAAATTGTAAGCTCGCTGGGGAGAGGATGGACCTGTGCTCCCCCCTGGCACTTTTCATTTGATTTACTCATGCATAAAAGATTGTTTGATTACAGATTAATAGTCATGGCACAAATGTTCAAAACCTACATAAATTATTGATTACAGATTTGTTTGGACGGGATCATTTTTATACTCTTGAATGATCTCGTTAATGTCGCCCCCTGCCAAAAGCCCACAGAATACCACACTAATTGTTACCACACAAAACACCCACCACACACACCACCCACACACACACCCCACACACACAGGATGTTATATCTCCTGTGATCTTCTGAGGTATGCGTCCCAAAGGTGTTTACTTCTTTTTTGACAACATGAATGGCATAGTTGGAATAGTTCAGAACAGGATCACAGTTATCTGCACTTGTCCTTGAGTGTGTACACACACACACGTATGCACACCTCCCCACAAAGCAGGTTTCACGACTTCCTGTGAGCTATTGTATCTGCTGGAAGATGGTGGCATCCTGGTCCAAACCTCCAGGTTGAACAAGCCAAATCCTGCCTCCCCCTTTTCCTCTCTCTTCCTCTCTTCCTCCATGTCTGCTCTCCTCCCTCAACTCCCTCCTTTTCTCTACCTTTGTCGTATGTTTGTCTTTGGCTGCACATGGATCCATCTGTCCTTCTGTTTTTGCCCCTAACCACACACATACACACACACACACACACACACACACACACACACAGACACACACACACACACACACAGATAAAGTTAGCTCACAATCTGATGTGACCTCTCTATTGGTTCAGACAGTCGGCCGGATAATGGTTACTTTAAATCAATGACCCATGTTTGTATCATTTAATTCACTCTGTGTGCGTTCTAGGGTGCTAGCTTACGTAACATACCATGAAGTGAATGTGATGAGACACACAACATTTTGTGTTTTCAGTCCATCACAGGCCAATCACAGTCATAGAGTCTGTACAGACTGTTGGAGCTAAGGGGAGCTCCATGTGGAAACCTGTTGGAACGTACATAGAACATGTAAAGTATACAAAGGACACTGCTAACCACTGATCCACTGTACTACACGTATTAATCCTGATGTAGTTTGTTTCACTTTGTCACTCCTTCCCTGTCACACAGCACTCATCCCATCACTGTGAGCTACAGGCTTCTCGTGCGCCTTGTAAGGCTCCTCATGAGATCATCACTATGATAATCCAGAGTTCTGTGGACTCTCATGATGAGCATGATGTCACGTTCATCTTCATGTGTCTCCCTCATGACTCTTGGAAGCCTTCAGGATGTCTCGAGTGGACTGTGTGATGATTCTCAATTTCTGTTTTCCACCTTAGATTTATTGTTCTGTTTTACAGTCTTTGGTACAAAGTTAAAAAGGTGCCAAAGACCGTTTGGAATGTCTGTCGTGCGCAAGATGTCTTTCAGAAATTGGAGCATTTGTAGAAAACAAAAGCCTGCATGGATCCAGGCTAATAAATTGTAAGCTCGCTGGGGAGAGGATGGACCTGTGCTCCCCCCTGGCACTTTTCATTTGATTTACTCATGCATAAAAGATTGTTTGATTACAGATTAATAGTCATGGCACAAATGTTCAAAACCTACATAAATTATTGATTACAGATTTGTTTGGACGGGATCATTTTTATACTCTTGAATGATCTCGTTAATGTCGCCCCCTGCCAAAAGCCCACAGAATACCACACTAATTGTTTCACTGTGCTTGACTTTGTTAGAGGCCTCAAATGACTCCTGTCGCCGTGCCCACTGTGACTTCACATCCTTTCACATGTGGGAGACAGTCGCCAATCATATTCCACTTAGATTAGCACGACATTTTTTTTTAAGTTAAAATCAGAATACAGTCATGTACGAGAAATATGTGTCGGTTACTCAACGTGTTTGATTGAACATTCAGAATCAGCACTATAGTAGTTCATCTTTTCCTCATTACTTTACAATTTCAGCTTGTTGTGTGATTCAGACCATAATTGCACATTCCTCTGTTTGAACAAGTGGCCACATTTTTCCACGTTTGTTCAGCAAATTGTCACATCAAAGGGAGAAAATAACCAAAAATAGTCCAGTTCTTAACCGTTATGGGGTCTTTTTTGGAATGAGCCAACTCATGTACAAAATTCTCATTGCTTGTAACTGGTTGGTGAAGTCCCTCAGCTGTATAAACCATCATGCAGACTACAGACCAGTAGATCATCCACATTTAGGACTGGAACCTTAATTCTCCGCAGCCTGTTTTCTGTCCTCAGACACTGGTTCAGTGGAGGGAATATGAGTTGTCATTAACAACAGATTTAGACTTGATTATGGGGCCTGGTGTGTTTGTAATTGTGACTTTGTTTACTGTTATCTGGGGGCTGGCATGGCTATTAGTGAGGGCTAGAAAGAGTTGTTTTTTTTGTTTTCTGTTGGGACATAAGTTTAGTGCGACATGAGTTTAGTGCCGTTGAATCCGTTTAAGAACAAATTGTGCCAGATATTTAGCAGGTTTGTGATAGAAAGCGACTTCCATGAAGAACAACGGATATCAATTTATCTATCTTCCTTCCAAAAGTTGCATAATCATACGACCAGTAACAAAAACACAATCAAATCTTGACAGATTTTAGAGAGATAGAATTTCAAGTATTTTTTTCACAATTTCCTGCTTTATTCAATATTTATTTATTTTTAAGTTAAGCTGATTTAAAAAACAAAAACAAATAAGCCAAATAAATGATGGCACACTATGCAAGAAACAGGAAGTTGTTAAAAAGGAGATATATTCTGTTTTATGAAGTGAGGATGACAAAAGTAAGTCGTTTTTTCTTTATCTTACTTTATAGCACTGCGATACTCGTGTCTAACATGAGATATTTGTGTGTGTATGCCAAACAGACACGTGACAGAGACACGTGGATGCTTTGTGCATATTACACACTGAAGATTGAACTTATTAGTGTTCAAATTTGATAGTCTCCCCAAACACAACACCGCCTTACCTTTTTTGCCAGTTAATTATTAGATTTAGGCTATATTTGGCCCCGTACAGACATCATGCTGCCGCAAAATAAACACACATTCCTGGATTCAGTGTATGGCACCGAAGACCTTCTTAAAAACGTGAGGGTGCTTTAACAATCTTTATTCTGTAAACTGACATCCTTATCTAGTCAGTGGATTCCAGGGAGAGTGCAGACAGGCGGCAGAGGAATGTATTTTGTCTAATAATTGAACCAAATCCTAAGAATAATGGTGAAATGTGACCCCCATCTGCATGGGATATTTTGATCCCATACTTCTTGGTCCGAGATACTGAAGCACTTATGGCATGTTTTCACTGCCTGGAGAAATATACCAGATTGTGATAAGGGCTTAAGTTTGGAATGAGGCTGGTGTATTAGTGTCATGATGGGGCTCGTGGATCCACGATAGAGACAATTAGAACCAGACTGAGACAGCTGCTCATATGTCCAGCTTGTCATGAGGCAGGTAGCATGTTTGGTCATAATGACTTTATAGTGTTCATTTGATTTGTCTTTTCAGGTCATTCTTTGTTTCCGGTAATATTTTTTCTAACAGCTGCAATCTAAAAATAAAAACCTCTTTTATTCTTTCCTTTGTTTGTTTTGTTATGTGCACATATGCTGTGTGCACAATATTCAGACAAATTCAGAAGTGGTTTAAGACGTCTCGTGAGCTCCAATAAAGATATTGTTTGTACTGTAAATGATATATCTCAACTTGCTCAACATCATTTTTGGCTTTGTCACTAACATCTCTGATGTTTTGCATTTGCTGTGTTAGCACAGTATGTGACACTGGGAGGAGAGCAACATTAATCTTCCAAACTCTTGTTGGCTCCAAATTCTCTAAGGAAATCCACTCATATGACTTTGCCTCTTTGTAGGCGAGATCTTTTATTAACCATCGTAATTTAAGTAAATCTGTTGTGTCCATTCAACGGCTCCAGTGGGATGCACAGCTGTGTTGAATGGGGACAGATTGGGAAAGGAGATAATTAATAGTCCAAACATTCAGAAATGCGTATCTCCTCTCTGGAGACAAAGAAGGATTTTTTAGATTTTTAGGGGCTGAAGCTATAACTGTGTCTGATGCAAGAGTTTTATCTTGGTTATTTTTGTTTTTTCCGGGAATACAGTGAAGTTTCAAGCCTATTTTATGATTCACCCCTCAAGTCTAAATGGGAACATGGAGTGTTAGAAGTTGGGTTTTTACCCATAAACTTAGGAAGTTGGATCTGAAACTAAATTTCAACATACGTTACTCAGTATTACAATAAATGGACATGACACAAGAGATGAGTTTTAGATGACAGACACATACTGAACAATATGTTGAGTTGAAGGCACATGATGCAAACTGGGACCTCAGCGACGTTGGCATGCTCTAAAGTACCATTCAAGAGCTGTAGGCCACGGCATTGTGTTGAACTCTTCAACTGAAATAGCTTCATTTGTTGTGTTTCAGGGATCAAAGAGTATTGAGGCTGATGGAGATGAAGACGAGGAGGCCGAGGAGGATGGCTTGATCCAGCCAGCTCAAGTGTTTGCACCAAAAAGTCTCATTCTCGTGTCCAGGCTGGATTATCCCGAAATATTCCGGGTAATAAAACACCTTATGATTAAATCTTGATCAGAAAATATTTTTCTGTGTTTTTCAGAAGGAATACTCTGAATTTTTGTTAAATCAGTGCTTTGATCGCAGAAGCTTCTATGATGACCTAGAATCATAAGCACCGCTGATCTTTTCATTACACACTGAGTTGACCTGACACGGTCAGCCTTGATATATTAATGTTAATAGGTTCTTATTCCTGTGGTGCTATTAGAATAAACTGTCACAGACTAATCGGAGGCACAATCATCTTTATTTTGTAGCCCATACATGTGTAAACTAAAAGCAGCAGTATAGATGACCGTACAGGGCTATTATCCTCTATGTGTCCATGCGTTATGTCTTACTTCTGTTTCACATTTTGTCTTTCCAGGGGTGCTTGGGTTTGGTCTACACAGTGTACATCGATAGCCTTAATTTCCCTTTGGAAGGTCTGGTGGCCAATCTCTTTACATTCCAGGTTCCCATTGCTGGCGGATCCCAGGTAGGTCTTAACTGAGGCAAAGCAAAGCAAAAGTACCACAGTCTGCAAGACATCTCCCTGTTCTGCTGCTGGCCTGTTCCTCACAGATCCAGACAAGACGAGGGGCTAGGAAAGGTTCATAGCAATCCATATTTCGACTGTGATTGTTTGTGGAGGTGATTGCTGAGGCTCAATGGTGCAGCTACTAAAATGATTTATGTTAGCTGTGCAGCCAATCAGGAATGTCGTGTTTAGATGGTGCCAGAGATTGTTGTCCAGCCACAGGCAGCAATTTTCTAATACATATTAGTCATCTTTTTTCCATCATTTTACTCGGAGCAAAATACCTCAGCCTAGAAGAGTGCAAAAGACAGCTGAGCTCTTAAACTGTGTTTATAACATTTAGGGGAATATATTTAAAATGTCAGTGCATTAAGATCCCTCATTACTTTGTATTTTCTTTGCTGCAGATTCATGGCCAAATGTTCGAAGGTTAGGCTATAAATGCAGCGCATCAGGCAATAGATTACTTACAGTTTAAAAATAAAAATAAAAACCTAGTGCCAAAATGTGTTTCAGTCATATTGGAAAGTTACTGTATGCTTGCCACTGTGATGAAATCCTCATCAAATCCAAAATCCAAGCCCAGAATCAGATTTTGTTTTAAACGGCGGCTAATGTGCCGTAAGAGGAAAGAATTTGTGCTGTTCCCCAGCAAGACACTCCTCTTCAAAACCAAGTCCCCAAAACTGCCTTGAGGCAGAACCTCAGTAGTGGAACAGACCTATTTGTCAAAATGGCACCTAGTTAAAGATAAAAGTATGTCAGGAATTGTATGAATGGAGAACCTGTGACACCTTTGATTTTTCACTTGACTGAAGAACTTTTTCCATCTTAAAGGTCTCAAACACTTTTCACATCCCAGTACCCCAGTAATCTGAGTCACAGACCTTTATATCCAAAGCTGTTGCATCACCAGTTTGGATCTTTTTAAAAGAGTCTGTGATATTTCGGCAGCTCTACCAGTTATATTTTGGAAAACATAATTGAGGTTTGCTTTGCTCAATGACAACTTTCAAATGGCCCTGTAGCTGCAGCACCCATGTAGAACTGTCTTCTTTATTTGATACAGCCACAGTACACTGGGCTATAAACTTAATGGATGACTGTTGCATTACTGCTTGGCCCTGTAGACACGATGGCCATAGAAATTTTCCATGACTGTGTTTTGACCTTTGCTGCTTTTGTTTGTCTTTACAGAAGCTGTTTAGCCTGGGAGCAGGAGACCGTCAGCTCATCCAGACGCCTCTGAACGACACGTTGCCTATCACATGCAAAAGTGTTGCTCTGCTCTTCCAGCAGTTGGGTGGGTCCACGCACTTTGATAACTACTAACTAGCAGTCAAGTCGGGAGAAAGGAAGAGACTTAATGAGTCAGACGGTGACTTGTTCATGACTCTGTGTGGTGTCATTTATTTGTTATCAACATCCTGCCACTGAGTTTATTGAATCAGCACTAGTTCCCTGCAGGTTGTCACGTTTATAAAAAAAGATCCCCTTTAGGTGTTTAGACATTTTGGATTGTTGCTTGTTATAATCTGACAACAGGCGTTTACTTGTGACACTTGTCTTAATCATATTACCGGCTTTATTCATCATTCAACGTGTGACATATTTTACATTCATTCAGTCCTGATCCTTATCAGATTTTTAGAGGCTTAGTTCGACTTTGCTAATCACATGGTGGTAAACTACAGTACCGCGGGACTTTTTCAATCAGGAGACTTTTGCAATGAAGCATTAAGAACTTGAATTAATTCTACGCTAAATGTGCCTGGAGCAAGATTATGGTGGTTTTGTCTTGGTCCCATCAGGGTTTCTGTAATGTTTCTGAGCACATGATGAAGATTTGATGCAGTCTTCTGGTTTGATCCAGTTTGCACAGGCGATACGTGCTCTGTTAAAGATACAATATGTCTGAGTCACCATGACTCATGCAAAGAGAAGTTCAACTGTGTTAAGTGAGTGCATCTACTGCTTTCCTTAACCTTTGACAATGGCACTTGCAAGAAATCTGAACTAAGCTATTGTACATTATATTTTAGATTTTCAAGTCATCAGAAAAGAATCTGGGCTTAGTTCACTTTTTGCAACTCTAGACGTACATCTGTGAGAGCTGGGAGTGAAATTAAATATTGTTCACCTGAAAATTGACTTGTAGTGGAAAATTGGCTCTCATTTAGCCTCATTTGATTAGAAGAATGTGCTTCAAAACAGAGTGGATTTTATTTCCTGAGTGCATTCACACCATCATCTGTTTGTTTGGACAAAGTGGTGAATGTGCACATGGGGGGTACTTGCACGATACACATGTGATCAGGGTTATGTGGAAGTCGTGCATTCATAGCCGATCTGGATAAAACAAAACAATCTTGATATAATACCCAGCCATGGCCTGTAAGTCTTCATAAGCCTGTTTGCATTCGTCAGTACAGTACAATATGCACTGCTGTTCATGGCAACAGAGCCGCAATTAATGTGTGTTGGAATATTTGACACTGTTAAAATGATATAACTATTCATGTTAAAGTCATGTAAGAAGTATAAAGTGCTGTGAATCACAGTCAAGTTAGATGAGGAAATATATATCATTGTCTCGTGTCTAAATGCCAAATATAAGGCTATTGCCAGATGATGGTTCACTTGGCTTTGTGTCAGGACTTGAAAAACAAGGGGAAACATGAGCCCTAAAAAAACTTTTTACACTTGTAATGTATACAGATTAATCGAACAAGACATAACATGCCAACATGTAATGAGCTTCAGACGCACTGGTAGGCAGATTTTTTTTAACAGAACCAGGCCAGCTGTTTCCCCCTGTTTCCAGGATAAGCTACACTACTATTGTGTACAAGTGTATCTATTCCTTTAACAGTGATTGTAATACTTTCTGCTTAATACATTCTGCAGAGGGTTAATGTAGGGCCATAGATATTTAATGGCTCTGTCTGTCCTCTTATCATACAAGGACAAAAGTGTGCAGTTATCTGTAATATTTGGCTTTGTCCTTAACCCCACTTTGATTAAGCCTTCGTTTAATATTTGTATTATTAGTAGGTCAAATATATGCAGGCCTAATTGAGTGAAAGAGTGAAAGTGACTTACAGTTAGACTTTGTCTGAGTTAATCATTCGTCAGCCCTTAAAACTGACTTCTCTGTGTGCTGACAGGAAGGTAAACATCACAAGTCAGCTGATCAGTTACGCGTCAGCAGAGAGAACAAGTGCATCGTTTCCACCTATTAGGTCACCCTCATGTCCATATGAGGTATAGGTAGTAGCTGTACATGCAGACAGCCCGGTGTACAGGTCGCCCGAGTCACCAGAGAGGAATGTGTGTGTTAAACATGTCACTCTGCACAGGAAGTACATCCCTCTCCGGAGCGAGATAAAACCGGTCATCAACAGCCCTGTTGTTTGTTGTTTGTTACCTTTGTCTCTTTTTTTGTCCGGGGATGTTGCTGTCGCTTCTTATTTAGGGCTTGGAAATGTGTTGTGTTTCCATGAGATAAGTAAACACCTGAATCTGAAGTGTGATTATGAAACCAGAGGTACAGTCTTAATAGAAATAAATGCTGCCAAAATAACATTTCAGAGCAGAAAGATGGCACAACTTAAGTTATTTGGTTTGAAAAGCCTGTTTGTCTTTAAAAATCTTTGTATTTTTGTTGAGGCTTGTGTTGAGTTTCCTGTTTATCACTGAAGTGCTCCACACAGGCAGCCAAACATCCAGACTCAGCGCCCCCAGTGGCGCTGATACATGTCTGCCAGTGTTCCTCTCTTTATCACTACAATGTGTGATGAATTGGTCTGTCAGTTGCTTGATAGGAAACAATAACAGGAACTGGATACTTGGAAATCTTCCTGATTGTCACGCTGGTATTTGAAATATTATTTATATCGTATGAAACTGTGTCATTTCCTTTTGTTTTTCAGACATGGGGGAGTTTCTATAGATTCATACTGAATATAAACTGTCCCATTTTGTTGTGGAAATTTGTAGCCAGCAGGTTACATAGCTGATAGAAGCAGTGGACAGCTTGCAGATTATGTGCAGTGACTCTAACTATTATTGCAGTTGTGGTGACTGACTCCTCAGCTCCCTCTTTTTAGATTAAACCTTTGGCCATTAAAATTGTGAGTGCTACGCCAAAGTAACTGTGATATACAAATACATTAAAACTGAAATCTGAACAATGTTGCAAGAGCAAAAGTAATTTTATAGCAATTTCCCTAAATACATAAACTTTTCTTTTCACTCATCTTTTCTTTAATATTGCTCTCACTCAGGGTGTCCTCACTGTTCCTGCCTTCATATATTTGCCCCACACAAAGTCTGTGCAAAGGTCACTTACCAAAGACAAAGACACACTGTTGAGGTATAATTTAGATAGGAAGTTTGTTTAATAAAGTGGCTAAAGCTGCAGTAGCCTGTTGAGACAATGTGAAGCTCTGTGAAATAGAGAATGAAAAGCTGTCAAAGTAGTGTCAGGCCTCTTCCTCACCTTCTGCATTAGACTCCAGCATCTTCAAAGTGAGACTAGGACACCAATAAACAACCATTTCCATCCACTAGTTTCACAGCAATCTTGTATATTAAGAATGGTATGGCTGATTTACATAACATGTTGTATGTTTTGAATTGCAGTAATCAATCTTGAAGCTGTTACGGATAAGAACAGAGCTCCCAAATGAATATTGTGTGTTCTAATATGTGTCTACAAATAGCCGTTAATGTTTGATGACCAATCTGGCACAATGAGGCAGTCACATGCCAACAAATACGTCATTCATTTTGTTTCTTGTTGTTTTCTCCTTCCAGGAATCCAAAATGTTCTAAGCCTGTTTTGTGCGGTTCTGACAGAACACAAGGTTTTGTTCCACTCCACCAGTTACCAGAGGCTGGGAGAGGCGTGTCGCGCCCTGGAAGCACTCATGTTTCCCCTTAAATACAGGTGAGTGTGTTTGACCCCCAGCGACCGGACAGATTCTCAGAAGACTTTCCATTTAACACCTTTGGTGGCGTCATGATTTCCATAGCTTGTGATTCAACTGATGATTAACTTTTATAATCCTATTCAGTCCTAGAAACCGGTATATCTTCTGGATAGGATTACAACATTTGACCTTGTTTCACCCTGTATATTTAGTGACTTCAGAGTTTTCCACTCATGTTGAGAATTCACTTCTCTTAGCACCATCTTTCACTCGTCTTGTGATTGACTTTGTTCCCTTTTTAGAATAAATACATGCATTACTTACTGTTTCTTGGAAATTACCGCATGACTGCCTTAAACTTCCTTGCCTATTGATACATCTGGTGAATCATAACATAACGCAGAATAAACAGAAGTGGGCAAAAGTTAACATTCAAGACAAGGGGTCTTTTTCACAGCAGACCTTTTGGCCTGTCCTTGCAGGAAAAGCACAGAGGTTAGTTGTAACATTAACAATGGTTCTGTTTTGTTCCATGGAAATGGTCTTTATCATCTTAATGACAACATACATGTGATATTTGGTGTGACTGTTGATTAGGACTGTAGCTTTTATATCAGGGGTGAGGAATGTAGCCTTGTCTGAAGGAAAACAATAAGATGAAATGTGATGGAATTCGAGCTTCACTGCCAAGCTGGACAAAATGCACTGACCCATTCACACAAACCAGAGGTGACAAACTCTTTATTTGTGCCCTCCAATATTCAATATCATTGAACTTCAACCCTGCACTTAATGGGCAATCCACTCTTCCTCCTAAACCACAAATGCCAAGTAGTTGACCACAGTTTCTCTCGTTTTCTTCATCTGCTGTTACATCACAAGCAAACATGAAATAATAATAAGAATAACGATAATGATGATAACAATAATGCCTGTCTTCCCTAAATATACATACTATAACTCATAAAATAGCTAGTACCCTACATGCACTAGGCGCAAGGTCTGGTCTGGATGATAAAATTCAGTATCACAGGAGGACAACATAATAATCTAAATATCATCACTTATTTCCATGTTTCTTCTTGCTCTGAAAGGCTGTACACATTTATGAGATTATCTGATTGTTGCTGTGAAATGAACTTTACCTGGCAATTATTCCCTTATTATTGATTTTCTTTATTTCAATTTGTCATGCATACATATTCTGTGTCACTCTATCATCATGTTGTACATCAGTACTGAAGTAATTTTAGTTTTAACTGTGTATGTTTTTGGTAGAAAATTAGGTACAAATTTTCAAAACTTGTTAATGATATTGCAAAATTTCTGAACACCCTGTGAGTACCATGCACAGTTTCTATCTTTATCTGCTCACTTATCTTGTGTGTTCACTTTTGAGTTTCACTTTCATAATAGTGTATACTCAGGCATGTTCCTGACGGGAAGTGTTTATTTTAGTCTGAGTTGCATACTCATTTCTTTCTTCCTGGTCGTATTTTTATATTTTGTATATTGTAATTGCTGCTAATGTCCTCTCATGTCTTCAGTTACCCATACATCCCTATTCTGCCTTCGCGGCTGTTGGAGGTGTTGAGCTCGCCCACTCCCTTCATCATCGGAGTGCACTCCATGTTTCAGAGTGAAATCCAGGATCTGGTGAGTGCAGATGTGACGCAGGCATCCATCCATCTCTCTTATTTGCATGCAGAACTCCAAGATCAAAAATCATTGAATGCTTTCAGACACCTGTGAATCATTAATAAACACTTGAGTCTTTTAGAGTTTATTTTGATGTTTAAACGTGATGACGCATCGTGACATTTTAGGACTTGTTCTTTCTGCTGACCAGGGAAGTTTTAACACTTGAAAATTAAGTAACCTGCCCTGTAACAAGAATATTTATTTAGCTGGTTTCGACTGAGCCACGTCAGACATGCGTGTTGCTCCTCACGGTACAGCTGCAATCAGACCACTTGACCAGTCAGTGTTTTTTTTTTGTATTCACCAGTTGGATGTTATTATCGCTGACCTGGATGGCGGAACAATAAAGATTCCTGAGTGTATCCACTTGTCCCTGCTGCCTGAACCTGTGTTACACCAAACACAGACGTCCCTGTCTCTGGTAAGCACAAACACACACACAAACACACACACACACACACACACACTGGATTATTTAAGTAATGACAATGTGATGACATTTTAAGTGAGAAAGAAAAAAATGAAACAGCAAATAGAGAAATCACAAACATGTCCTTGTTTAGCATCTGTATACATGTCTTTCACACAGATAAACACACATAAGGTATTTATTTAGTGACTCTTGCTTGCGCTGAAACTTGCTCAATAACTGCTGGTTTAATCGATGTTCTTTCTTTTAAATCATGTGAGACCTTTCATGGTATGCTTCATTATCTCTTTACTCATCGTGCATGAGGAATGTCTGATGTTGATGTTGCACTTATTGAAAGTTGTTGTAGATCTGCAGCATCTGCTGCATATCATCATCTGAAGACAAATGTATTCTTCGTAGGTTTTGCACCCTGATCTGGAGATAGCAGACAATGCTTTCCCTCCGCCTCGCACTGCACCCTCCAATCTCAAGTTGTTGGTAAGTCAGCCTCACTATCACGTGCCTTCCATTCATTCATGATCCTCAGGGTGTCTCATTGTAAGGAGTGATGTCCTCCCACATGAGGAGGACATAATTGCCCTCGTCAGACAGTCTCTTATCACTAAAAGGTTAGTGTTAGAGAGAGGGCACTAACTGATGGTAACCCATTACAAGTAAAATAACATGTGCGTTGTGTAATTAACTTATCAGCCTGCATTAGTGGCATAACTGTATGACTCATGTTGGTGTTGGTGTTGGGGTGTGTTCCAGGACAAGGAGGTGAGGGCTGTCTTTCTCAGGCTGTTTGCACAACTCTTTCAGGGCTACAGGTCTTGCCTGCAGCTCATCCGCATCCATTCTGAACCTGTTATTCACTTTCACAAGGTAAGTTAACCACATAATGGAATTTCCAGTGTTGAAAGTGAAATGTTGCAAAAACCCTGTTTCCCAGTATGTGACCTTAAATCAAACTTCTTCAAGCAACTGCTCCACAGCAAAGACATTGTTCTTTTTAATCTGCAAAGAATGTTTTTAGATGTTCGTGTGTGTATGCGTGTTGTTTTAAATGTGTTGTAGAGGATCCATGACTCTTCTGTGATGCTATCCTTTTGTTTATGCAAGCTCCGGACACAGTCCCGTAACCTTGGGCAAAGCCCGGCAATGAGCCATATGAAACGTATTAGGTTTACATTTTTGTTTTGTGCCGGGGATTTTGTTTGTTCGTGTCTGTGGTGTCTCCGTGGTAACCCCTTAGCACATCATCCTCAAAGTACCCCACATGGATCACATTATAAACAAACGCTCTGCTTATTCGCCTGGAATCGCTGAGTGGAGAAAGCTTGAGTGAACTGTTTTATCTGTTCTACCCACAAGCACAAATAGTTATGCGTAAAGTAAATTAAATAACATCTAGTCATTTATAACTAGATTTATCCCTCCTTTTGTACATGCTGAAGAAGTTATCCATGATTCCACAATAAAAGATCCTGGTTTCAGGGCATGTTGCAGATTTGAGTTTTTTGAAGGGTTTATAATCTTATTCTAAAAATGGCTGTGATTACTACGCTTGTGTTACAGTCTGCCGTATGTCCATATGAATAAGAGTACATTGCTCCCATCTGTTGGGGTTGTAACTGCTCTAATTCTGACATTATCCAGACTGCCTTCCTGGGCCAGCGAGGCCTCATTGAGAATGATTTTCTGACCAAGGTTTTGGATGGCATGGCCTTCGCTGGCTTTGTCTCAGAAAGAGGTCCGCCTTACCGAGCCTGCGATCTCTTTGATGAGGTACTGTACCATGATGCTCCACTTAAAGCTGAACTTACCCTTCACTTTATAGCAATAAGTGGAGAACTTTATACACTAAAATGACGATACTCAATCTTTTTAAATAAGCTCATTATCAGTAATGACTGACTGCACTGCAGAAACACTGTCCATTAGAATGTATTCATCTAGATGATTTTACCCCTTTACAGTCAGTAATACTGTTTTGTTGTATGTTTTGTGTGTGTGTTTGTTGGTTGTGTGTTTTGTAGCTGGTGGCCTTAGACATTGACAGCTTTAAGGAAGAGGAGGTCAGCCCTGCCAAGCTGCAGAAACACATCAGGGAACTCTCTGAGCAGCTATACAGAAATGTAAGACGTTAATTTAACATTCCCCACAGGCAATCTGCTGTACGTTCACTGTATATGCAGCTGTGTATTCTATTACAGCAGCATTCAGAGTGCAATACATATACATACATGTAACAGTTGTAAATAGGTCAGTAGCAGCAACATGATTTAAAATGAGTAAGTGTGTGTGTTCTGCAGGAAAACCCAAACCCACACATGGCATTCCAGAAAGTGCCTCGGCCGTCAGAGGGATCCCACCTGCGGGTGCACCAGGTACCTTTCCCCCTACTACATGACGAAAAGGTGGAGAAGATGGTGCAGGAGGGGATAGCAAAACACAGCAGCGCACCGCCATCTGCAAGACCTGAGAAGAAGTGTGTTGTACCTGCCGGACCACCCGTCGGTATGGCTGACTGTAAACTGTTGTAATGTACAATATGTACTGCTGTGATGATGTGAACATTCACTCACTTCAAGTCTTTACATACCTGCAGGGGTTCGCTCATGTTCAGTGTTTTCCACAGTGACAGATTTAACATAATGAGATAAATCAATAAAATATGTCTTGTCATGTGAAAATGCTCTGATGTTTGCGGCAGCTGTAGTTTTACCCTGCAATGACTCAGCGTCTCTTTGTTGTATTTCAGTGTCCATTATGGGTAAGAGTGGCTCCGTGTTTAACAGTGCACGCAGGCTGGAGGTTGTGCGGAGCTGCATTTCCTTCATCTTTGACAACAAGACTTTGGAGACTGAAAAGGTGATTCCTAATGTCTTTCACCAGGGGAGCTAATCAACCTTTAAACAAGCTCATTCACTAAAGGCATCTGCCCTTTGTGTTGCACCCATCCAGCAGGCTGTAGATCTCTCCTCACCTTCCTTCTCCCAGCTGGCACACCGACACTCAGACACAGAAATAGATGGGTCTTGTCAAACACTCTCTAAATCCGTGCTGATATCTTTTTTTTAAAGCAATACTTTTTGCTTCCGCACAGAGGTTAATCAGTTCCTGTCTCTTGTGTTTGCCTCCACAAACATCCACACTGTACAAGATCTCTGCTCAAATTTTCCTTTGTTGCGGCCCCATGCTTGTGAGGTCATAGGTGAACATTCTGCCCAGTATCCGTCCAATGTGTTTCAGATGGGATGGTTGCCAGTTGCTTTATGTATCCCAATGGCTTCATATAAGAGTTATATAAGCCAAGCATCTGCATCTCTGTGCAAATGTAAGAATGCACAGCTTGCATCCTCTGAACCCCCCGTGAGCCTGTAAATCTTTAGCTGCCAAATGGTCAACGTGAAGATGTACTTACATGTCAATGGAAGTGTTGTGTTGGTACAAAGGCTATGAACGGATAACAAAATAAAGTTACTATTCATCTCAATCATAAATTGTCGATCATGTCAGCTACTTTATTAGTATTATTAGTTTTAAGTACTTTTTTCCCTTCTTTGTTCACCTTTCTCTTGACAGACACTGCCGGCTGCTTTACGTGCACTGAAAGGCAAAGCAGCCCGCCACTGTCTGACTGAGGAACTGAGTCTTCACGTTCAGCAGAACCGTGCCATAATGGACCACCAACAGTTTGACTATATAATTCGTATGATGAACTGCGCCCTCCAGGTAAGTCACATAACAGATGTGTACTGATGGGAAACATATACTGCTCCATGCAGCCATAGATTGTCAGCAAAATTACCAAATATTCACTGGTTACAGCTTCTTTAATATGAACGCTGGCTGCTCTTCACTGTTTTATATCACTGTAGCTTTATCAGCTTTGGGTTTTGAAATGTGAATGAAATTAATGAATAGTAAAAAAAACAAACATCTACACATGACCAAGTGGTTTTCATCAAAAATTACTGTGAAAGAAAAATGTAGGCAGAAAACTATATCTCCACTACAATCTGTTGCAGCCCCCATACATAATGCAGCATTGAGTGAAATTGCATCATGCATCACGTCTGTGCTTTTACTTTTCGATATGATTAGTTTTAATTATGTTGATTACATTCCGTTTTAGTCCAGTGTGCTTGCCCAAACTGTGAATGTCAGCCTAATGTGTTATTCTTACGTTATTAGAATATGAATAATGTTGAATGTTAAATTCAATATAATGTCCAGGAGATCACAGTAAACTCTCTTATAGTAGGTCTGCTCAACACATCTGACTAAAACTGATCTTCAGAGTTGTCCTAATCAATCACAAGCGAGAACATTTTTTCCAAAGTTTTGCTGAAAAATATTTACGTCTAAAACCGATGCTAAAGGTCATGGTCCAGTTCCACATATCTGGCTGAATATGTAAATGTTAAAGTGCTGTACCCCAAATGAGTTGTTTATGAGTTGTAATTGGTCCTGATTGAGTAAAAGCTACGTACGTGTATGTGTGATAGCAGTACACATACAGTATATAACATAAAAGACAAGTTTGTCCTTTTTAACGTCTTTTTCTCTATACTCAAGTTTGTCTCTGTTTAGTCTGTTAGCGTTTTGTAACGTCTCGATGCTGCTGCTCATTGTTTATCAGATAGAATTTTTGTTTCTTCCTGGTACCCTTATGCCGCGGCTACTTGTCAAAGTGAGTAAGTAATGTGTTTTTGTGCAGCTCATAAAGAGTCAGTGAGGCTTCACTCAGCCAGAGCAGGCGAGTCTTTATTGGTAGTTCCTCAAGTTTTACTGCCTTGAATCAGCCCTTTACAGGGATTTTAATAATTTTAAGTAGTCCTCACAGAGTGCAGCTTTTATGGAGTGACTTTAGATTCCAGTCATTCTTTTCCCCCCACAAATGATAGAAAGCCAATTAATCACACCATGTGCCTGGGCCAGGGACTTGCAAGGTCATTTGATGTGTCATTTGCTCCACAATTATGCAGTGGGACAAAATGACTCCATGTGCATTGATGACTTTAGCTATTGATTCTTATTTGTCTTTCCATGCATGCACAAAGACCTGAAAAGAAAGCCTTGTTCCATCATCCTGTTGTATGCTGCACAATGTTTTATATATTTATATGCATAACGATGAACGCTGTGCTACTTTGACAGTAGTTCGAAGTGACGTGCATTTGTTAAAAAGGCCAAAGCAAGTGAAGGTGTCTAAACAATAGCACCATCTCTTCTTCTTCATCTTTTTAGTCGACACATGAATTATATTTTACGTCTAAACTCTCGCAAAGCTGCGTACTGTTTCGGTGTCCCATTATTGTGTACACAGGCGACAACCAGTGCTTCTTTTTTGTGTGTTAAAATGAGATCCTGATGTGTTAGCTTTTGTTGGAACAGATGGGTGATACATGAAAAGGTTGTTCCAAAGCTGGACGTGAGATGAGTTTTAACACGAAATGGTGAACAATGCAAAGCCTGATTCTAGTTGTAACTCTACAGTCCTCATTTAGTCAAGGACAGATTCCATAAAACAGATAATTGTCATGTGCGTCTGGAAAAAAATGGATCTGTTCCTTATCTGCCATTTACAAGACTCACTAAGAGATCTTCTTTTCTACAAACATTTCTGCAATGTATAATTTATGTTATTACCATAGAGTTATATTTGATTGAGTTTTACTGGGCGATTTGACTCGCTTCATTGCCTCCGACATGCTGCTGAAAAGCCAGTGATCCACAGCCACACATGAGGAAAAAAGTCATAATTTTACACATGCAGAATAGATTTGATGTGGAGTGCACTTTTGTAAAACTGCAACATGGAATAGGATATATTCAGCCTTTCTCTGGCGGGTTCTTGTTTGTTTTTCATTTTAGATTTTACTGTGCATTGTTTGTCACTTTTTCTCTTACTTCGAGATGGGCGCCAGGCATTTGTTCCTGGCTTTCATTTCATGGTCTCAGCTACGTTGTGTGAGGGATTTGTCTCAGATGATCTGTGAAAGGAAATTTCTGGGCTAGTAATTACTTTCATATTCTGCACTCTGCCCTTTCTTTCAACGCAACGCCAAAGTGACCTATACTGTAAAAAATGTTGCTCGCTCTTTGTACGATGATAGCACGTTGCCTCATTAGGATTTCGAGCATATATATGTATTAATGTGACACATTGATATGCAATGACATCATTATGAGGCCACAACATTACCCGTTTAACGGTCAACTTGAGGCTAAGTGACAGCTCTGTTGCCTGCTTGCAATCAGTCTTTTCCTTGGAAAGGTTCGCAGGGGAGCACAGGAAGCGGTTTGTAATACAGAGTGTACAATAAGTCAGAGGTTAGGACATTGAAATAAAGTGTATTGTACCTCGTCCATACGAACATTTGTTTTTCCTTATTTACATTTTTGTTGTAATACTTTGAAAATGTTAGATAACATCCTCTGGAATAAACTGATGCCCAGAAAAGTTTACAGTGACGCATTTTTCCTGTTTAAACATGTGTTGTAATCCTTATCTGTGCCGTTTGTGTCCCATGCATCACGCACAGTAACGACCCTCATTACGGTCTTTGAGTTAATTGCACATTTATTTGCTTGTGCGTGGCCAGCGCTCAAACTTTTAGAAGTAAACGTTGCGCAAGCCATGTGGGGGAATGAGTCCTGCTGTGGATGTATCCTGGCATCCCAACCATTTCCTGTCAGATAGGATTATGAGCCCTCTGTGCTCTGCTCTCTCATGGCCCAGGGCCTCACGATGGTGCTCAAAAACACACTCTGAATGGCAGTTTACTGTGAGAGGGGATTAGGGCAGGAGCTCCATGGAAAGCGGCCGCAGCAGCATGGAGTCCATGAGTTCCGCATGATCATGAGCTTGACCATCTGATGTGCAAGAACACACGTTACATGCAGATGTTGTTGAAAATACGAGGTACGAGGGAAGTACTTTATCTGACTGTCCTGTCTGGATCGCAGACTGCTGATGAACTGGAGTGCCTTCCAACTAAGTCTGTACCCTACGTTCCCCAAAGGCCGTCTGCTGTGCTTTAATCACATGAACATCTCCTATAATAGTGCATAGATGACTACATTTTAACATTAGATCATAAATTAGTCTCTTGCTATGAGAACATGGCCCCTGTCTGCCTTCGTGGCCTGGATGGACTGCCCTGCGTAATATGGTCACTGGGAATCTGCACTGGGTATCATTCCCATGTTCAGATAGCTATTTCTCTTGCATGTCCACCACTGTGGCCAGGTAAACATCTGTGATTTTTAATGCTTTTGCTATTCAATCTCTGTTTGTAGCTCATCAGAGATCAACTATGTGGTGTGTTCCTCTTCCTCTTAGTGATTCATGTGATTCAATTGACAGTAAAAGCCTCTGAGCTGAGAATGTCTTGTATGTCTGAAGCAAGTGTCGTAAAAGCATGCCATAAGTGTCAGTTCTTTTCATGAGTTTCCTGGAAAGTTCTAACGTCTCTGAAACACACAGGAAGCTGCTGTTTGTTCACCACGTCCAGCATTTCTGTCACATGCTCGCCCCTCTTGTTTTTTGCTCTCTGTATACGTGTACGAGACAGAATAGCTGTGTTAGTCATCATAGCTATCATAGCTCCAGCAGCTTTATTGGGGGAAAATTGTGAGACATACAGTGGATAATAGGAGGAAAGGAAGACGGCAGGGTGTCCTTGAAAACAGAAATGCAGGGATGCACCCCCCATTCTTGACATTTAAAATAACATGATGTATTTTTCCCACCCAACACCCCATACCTTTGTCAAGTTCCTCATGTGATGCTGCTATTTCTTAGGTTTCAATATTCATTCAGTCTTGTCTCAGACAGACCATAGATTTCACTACTTATCTGTTCACTTTGTTATTTTGAGCTGTCACTTGGCCTCTCTGTCTACTTCCAGGAGATTAAGGCGAAAGGTTATAGGAGATAATAAGTGCAACAAAGTAAACCGTGTTGAAGCAGCCTTTGGACAAGGCTTGTGACATTTTCTTCATCAGCAGCCTTTCATCACAAGATTCTGTTCTAAAGAACCAGTGACGCACATCTTAAGATCCAAACTCCTATGCACAGGCAGAAAAGGTGTGACTAATTAACATTAGTCACATTTTTTCTGCACTGTGCATTTCCACTTCTTGTTCTCTTTTGACTGGGTTCCATGAACACCAGTGACCTGCAGCATTGTTAACTATGCCGGTAAACAATGCTCTGGTGCCGCTCCAAGCTGGAACATTTTACCGCAGCCCAAATAACTGCAAAGAAAAACACCAGTGACAAGAAAAATAAAATAGAAACTATGTTGCTTAGTCAACAGGGGGCCAGGCTTTCATGTGTAGCTGTGGAACTGTTTTACATTTTTTCCCTTCTGTACATTCTTGTGTGTGTGTGTGTGTGTGTCTGGGTGTGTGTGTGTCTGGGTGTGTGTGGGTGTGGGTATGTTGTAGAGGAATGGCGGTAACAGAGGCCCCCCATTACAGAACACTATCAGAAAGTGCAGCATTCTTCTCCCTATCTCTCCCGCCAAAATTAAAGACTCTGATAATATGTTGGATAGTTTTAGAAAAAACTTCTCAGTTTTCTGTGTGTATTTGCATTTTAACTTGATGTAAAAAGAGAGAGAAAATGGAAGTTATTTACACATTTTCTGTGTATGAGGTCCCACTGAGGGCTACGAGTTGCTGCATCAGGTCAGAAGCGGTGCTGTTATTTGGACATGGTCTTAAATCAAGTTTCCTCCGGCCATTCTCATTTACAGAGTTCAACAAATAGATCCCAACAAAGCTTACCAGAGATAAGTACCAATTTCCTGTGAATTAAGTACTTAAGTCCAACTCACGTCCTTTTCTCTTATTCTCCTGTTCTCATTGTCCTCTGTGATCTCTGCAAAAAAAAGTTTTGTTTGGGCCCCTAAATCTCCCGCTTTAAGTCTTGTAATGTACTATTCATCTTAATACTATTCTCTTGAAAGCACTATTAAGGACCGCCCCTTGAACCTGAAACAATCCCAGATACAAAAGGCACTCTGGCATGGTGTATAATTGTCAAAGAGGGAATGTTTTCAACTTATTCTCTGATTTTAAAAAACAAAATAAAATGGAGAATTGAATTTGCTTTCTGGATAGTCGTGGCTTCTTGATAAATGGACGCAGCATTTTATGGTCAAAATGACGAGTCTCTTCAGTGAGACTTGTATGGCAATCTAGTTCAAGAATGTAAAACATAAAATCACCAATAAATTGAAGACTGGAGCGCTCTGACTATTGTGTCAAGGCAGAGATTATATAAGGCTATTGAAAGCATATGTCCCAATAAGTGGAGTGCTTTTGGCAGAACTTTGCTTTAGCATCACTCTGACATTCAACAGGACAGACTGTCTTTATGTAACAGGAAGTTGCAAATGCTGCCCAGATCTCTGCATTGTTAATGTATAGCAGTGCAGCAGCCATGTGCTGAAAGACACAAATGTTCGTCTTACGTTTCAGAAAAGGCATCACAGTAACAAAATGGTTTCTTGACCCGGTGTGTGTGACCTCTCTGTTGGAAACCTGCGCTTCAGTAAAAGAAGGTGTTCACAGAGCTCTGTAACATGTTTCCTACTGTGTTCTGCCCTGCTCACACTTCTCCGATGTTTGTTTGACCCACAGGACTGTTCCAGCTCAGAGGAGTACACGGTGGCTGCTGCACTGCTGCCCCTGTCGACAGTCTTTTACAGGGTAAGGAAATCAAAAGAAGGATGTGTGTGAGTTCATTTTATTGCTCCTGTTTCTCATATTTTTCATTATTATGCATACACACCACTGCTGAGTCAAGTGTACATTGTCAGTGTGGCATGTAAAGGATCGTTTCAACCAAAAAACCCAAAACATACGTAAGTTTTTCTCATTTACCGTCAGTGGTTTCTAGCTATGCACATATTGACGTTTGAGCCACTGAAACCACTGTCGAGGTCAATGGATTCTTTTCCTGAGCTGCTCCAATTTTTTTGACAAATTTGCAAAGGTTAAGATAATATATAATATGTCTTTCCCGAAAACAAAGTCCCAGTTGCACAAGACAACTGTCAACAGACAAGAGTGAATTTATGGATATAAATCAAAGCAACTACCGCCACCATGGAAGCTCGTGTTCATGAACATGTTCGCCTTGTAGTCCATGTCTACATTGGAAAATGTTTCACAGGGTTACAACGGAATTAAAGTTAATATTGTTTCCAGCAATGCATCTACATTGAATTGTTGACTACACAAAATGTACACTGCAGTTAAATTAGTTCAGTATGTCAGCCAATATTAACTTCTTGTAGATACTTGAATATCAACCGAAACATTAAAAAAAATGTATTTGTGGTCATATAGAAACAGTTTCAGCTGTGAAATGTCCAGTGCAGTACATACCATGGTCCCAATTCTCGAAAGAAAATGTGCTCATGTTCCAGTACCAGTCGGGCTCACTGTGCAGAAGGTAAGGAATAGTCAGAGGAAGAACAGCTTTCTGAACCTTTGACCTTTGCGGATCACTGAGCATGTACATGCACAGATCAGCATGTTAAAACCTCCATAGTAAAGCATAGATGATGAGCCAAAGCCTTTGGTTTCCAAACCACATTATCAATGCAGGGTAGCTGAATTATTCACCACAACTATGTCCCCGCAGCTTGCTCGTTGCTATGGGGACAGACACAACTGTCCGCTGTTGGCATTTTGTCAGGTACCAGTGCCATACCCACGATGGGCTGGCCTGGGACCTGGCCTGCTCTCTACCCCCACATGACTCATCCAGTTCACATGCCACAGGCTGATGTAACTTGGACAAGTCTTTATGTGTTGTTTTTCTTGTTTCTCTTCAGGGCCACCAGTATTGAAAATTAATCTATAATGTCAGTGTTTCTTAGCTTAGTGCATGCTTCTTAAGCCATGTAACAAGACATACCACTACAAAGGATTTATTTTTCACAAGAATATCCATTAACTAGTCACAGTTATTACACAACAGAATGCTTTGTAGCTATTTAAAGTTAGAAGATTATAAATGATTTCTTCTGGCACTGATAGCTAATTAGAACAAAGAATAATTTGAGAATGCAACAGATTTTTCCTTGTTATTTACACGTTTGGAACTGGTGACAAGCTTGTGCTCTGCCTCACCCAAAGGGTGAAAAGTAAAGTGAGGTCAAGCGGGAATCTGCCAAAAAGCATTCTGTAATCTCTGGTTTAGTGGCGAGAGGATCATGCAGAGAAAATGTGAGAAAAACAAAAGCTTGGTAATGGAGCATCCCAGCAGCTGTCATCATGGGTGTGGAATGAAAGGCATACATGATTCTGATATCCCACAATTGATCCATCATACCATGTTGTTTCTGGACTTGTCTAATCAACTTTTTTTGCTTTCGTTCGCAAAATCTAGCCTTAGGGGTTTGGTAACATAAACAGGACGACTTGATTTAGCAAAACAGTATGTTCCATGACACTGCAGCATACGTAACATGACAAGTATAGATTTGTTTGTAGAAGCATTCAAAAATTTAAAAATATACCATCTCATCTTTCAGAGGGCCCTCACCATACTCCATCAGCTCTGTATTAACATGCAACTCACATAACAACCTCTGAGAGACTGCCAGCATTGAGTTGCATATACGTTACAGTATGTGTTCTACAAACAGCTGTGAATACTTTTATAGTGAATGGTTAACCAGTCCTTGGAGCTGACCAGACAAGACTATGTAAGTCATTGAAAAGAATGAACAGAGTCACTCGATATTGTTGACACTGTAAAAACCCATCCTCACTAACTGTGTGGCTGTCTGGCTGTCTGGCTGTCTACAGTGCTACGTGCACATGCTTTGTTGTGTACTACTTTAAAAGGTGGTTTGATGGTGCTGCAGTGCCATTGTTCCATTGTGTAAGAAAGGCTCTGATACTTGGAAATATCACCAGGAAACTTATTTGAAAGTTTTTCCAAGTCCAAAGGCTGTTTCTACTGTGAATCAAATCATTGACCAACTCAGGGCTATGTTTCCTGCACAACACTCAGCGTGTTAACATTAATCTTGAACCAGTCTCAAGAGCAGAGCAGAGTGTTTGCTCTTTGATTCTTCTCCACTTTTTTATGTTTGACAACTTTTCAATAGAAATAAATTTGAGAATAAATTTGTTTCTGATAGTCTCTGGTTAAGTCAGAGGTGGCAGTACTAAAACATCTCCCTAAACATTTGAATCAGCTGTGCATATTTTGCACTTAATGCAAGGATTAATCATGAGAAATTAGCCTTTTGTTTTTGTTTTTTCTACTGCTATTGCATGCATCCATTGCAACATCGCGCAAATCTTTCTCTGTTCAGGCACTTAAAAGCCTGTAAGTTCAGAAGTCAGACATTGGTCATGTCCCTGTTTGGTATTCTTGGCCAGACTTTGGCAAGCTCACACTGCGTTCATGCTTACAGTGGTACTCTCCCCATGGTCCTCAAGTCTCCAGGTCGGGGAACGTGGGAAGATCCCTCGCATTGCAACCGTCTGCTCCCAGAATCTGCTGGATGGAGACAGACAGTGTTTAGTTTTGTTGTTGGCCATATTATGACAACTGAACAGCTTATGCTATTGACCTACATCCTACGTTCAGTCGTTTTTTTCCCATCAGCTTGACCCTTTTTGTAAGTAGTGCTCAAACTAAAGTACTTATGTAACAGTGTTTGATGGATGTTGGTTCATACTTCAGATAGAAGGAAGGTACAACTGATTTGCAAAATATCTTTTGGCCTAGATCATGCATGGATGGTGTCATTTGGCGTGTGTAGGTGAAGTTTATGTAAATGCTGCACGGTGGCTCTTTTGTTAGAGGTGAGGTTTTACATTTATTGCATTCATTCTCTAATCTGTGGACAGTTCTTCTGGCATTCATTATCTTGTGAGGGGTGGGTTTATCAGAGGATGAACAGGTGTCAATGACGTCTGGTTCTGCTGTTATTCTGCCCTTTGCAGTCCCACTTGATATTTCTTCTTAGATTTGAATGTGTCACCAGAGTACAGGTCTGCACGGGCCAAGAACAAAGGTTGGGTGCAACAGCAACAGAAAAACTCAAAGGCTGTTCTGGATGACTTGCACAACAAAATCACTTGACTGTTTGCATTCTTTCAGCCATAGTTTATTCATGGGGGGGATTTGGCAGCTCGCTCTGTCAAACCACTTTGCACCATGTCCTTGCGAAGAAAATGACGTACTGCGTGACCCTTGTGTATCTCAGAAATGTCCAGCTCTTGACTTACCGTATCTATGTTTACTTTGTTTTGGAACATTTATGTTACTCGTACAATGTGTTTTTACACAGTTATGGCCTATGGATTCCATGATGGGTTTGTTTATTTCAGCATGTTCTGCTCTGTTTGTTTTTTACGTGACTGGATTCTATAAATACATTGTTCGAACTGAATAGAGTTTTTTTTTTTTCATGGTTTCAGGGTGCAAGTAGTTTTCGTCAAAATACACTGACTCATGTAACACTGCAAGAGTTAGAAGATGGATTGTTTACAGGTCAGGCATGCATTCCCACAGTGGAAAAAAATATGTTTTTGTATCTACGATTCAGGAATGCTACGAATTCTTCTGAAACACTTGTAAATAATGTTGCTGCCCCAAGGCTGGTGGCATCAGATAGAGCAGTCTCCACTCAGTCCGTGCATACAAGTACACACTCCCCTCAGTGACAACATGCACACTTGACATGTGAGATGCTGTAAGGCTGATGTTTGGAGGCCGCAATCAATCACACTGTGAACCTTGGGATCATGTCCCAGAGTTCAAAACAAGATCCCAGACCCCGATAGCCTCTTTCCTTCGACCTGGACACAGTGTTTTATCCTTTCTGTCTCGCCTTATGGTCTTTCTGCTTGTTTTTCATCCTCTCTCCATCAACCCTACATTCCTCCTCTGCACTAGTCACACGGCCAGATGGGTCTGATAGTGGTATACTCCCTCCTTCGCTTTCATCTTCACTTCCTACTTTCCTTTCCTCCTCCCCTTTTCTTCTCCTTTCTCCTCTCCTTCCCTGTCCTCCTCCTTGCCTATCCGTCCTGTGGGTGTCTCTGCAAGCTCCATGTATTATCATATTAAGAAGAGATGACCTCGGTCAAAATGACCTGCACATATCTGAAGAAAGAACAGCCAAGCTGAGTGTAGAAAGCATAGGCCAATCACTCACACATCCACCCCCTACACAAACAAACACACACACACCCACACAACATCTGCTGCAAGACGCATAACACACTTCAGTGACAGAGACGTCTAACAGTACTATCCAGAGGGTTTCACTTCTTCTTATTGTGTTTTTCAGCTATTTATGGCCATGTTTCATGCGGCTCCATCTTTAACCTCTACAGT
Organism: Larimichthys crocea; assembly: GCF_000972845.2. Taxonomy (NCBI): domain Eukaryota; kingdom Metazoa; phylum Chordata; class Actinopteri; family Sciaenidae; genus Larimichthys; species Larimichthys crocea. Next base: position 12,780,685 of record NC_040018.1, on the reverse strand, counting down.
CCTTCTAGAAACTGTGTTTTCCACAGTATATAAGTCTGTTGGCTTGAGCAGTGCCAAGATTGGTCATATTATAGTTTCTCTTGAAAGCATTTATAGCCACAGTAGATTTGTTCTTTCATCAAGCGTTTCTTTGGCCGAACTCCCATCTACTCGATTAAAGGCAGTATCCTTGGTTTCTCTGATGATAACAAAGTTAGTGTAATCGGCTTTATTTCTGGAGAGAAATTTATGTAAACAAGCTCCCATTAATGTCATCCTTTCTTTGTTATTGATCTTGTGCAAGGCTGTACAAGGCTTACACTCCACTTTTTTAGGTGAAATCTATATTTAGTAAAAGTGGTTTGGATGAAAGAAGAGAAGGTGTAATTAAGGACAGGCTGACTGATGGCCTGCAGGAGAGCCAAGTAGTTTCAAGATTAAAAATCCTCCATCATGTGACAGTTAAACACAGGTTTTCTGGGAGAAGAGCCTGACCAATACATAGGCAACATTATTTTTTAGATATATCAGTACATGCATACTTGTTGACCAATAACTTAAAAAAAAGAAAGATATTTTTTAGATTATTTAGAAACAGAAACAGTGTCACAGACACATTTTATCCACCAGAGAGCACTAACAATATGTTTAAATATTAAAATATTAAAATCTGGTTTTAAAAAAGTGGCCACCCATTATCCTCTGTGTTTATGCCTGAAAGTACTTCAGACTATTGTTTCATGTTCTTTTCCTTGATAGAGATCTTTTGTATCCATTTCTAGTTGTCCACTAGGCTCTTGCTTTTAAACACCTTGAAAAGTCATGAAAATCCGCTGAACTCAGCGATGTCACATTTCCCGAAAAAGTGGTTTCGTTTGTGTAATCCAATATAAGAAGAAGAGCAGCAAGAGGCCGCTTCAGTAGTTGTGTAATAACTTGTTAGAGTGTTGTTGTTTTTTTAAAGATGTTTTAATGTAGATATTCAGTCAGTTCAGAGCAGTTATTTGTAACTATCAGTCAATTTGTAAATGTGAAAAAATACATCTTAATGAAGAAAAGCTCAGTATAGTATCAACTCCCATGACCCAAAAACAAGACTCAACTTGGACCTGCATGTTAACTGCTGGATGGGCATTAGCTCTCTGTCTTCCCAGCTCCCCTCTCTCTTGGCTTCTGGCCCACCACACTGGGAATAGAGCTGTTTTGCTTCTGTCTGTTATAATTACCGTAACCCCTCCAGTTCTCGTCCTTCAAAGGCAAACTATGAAGTGATAATGGAAACCACTGTGTTGTGTCAGGCTCAGGGGAGAGAAATCAGAAGCTAATCAAATAACAGCGTGAGTCTTACACGTGGCCTTCAGACTGTGCAGTGAGATGGACGCTTGGTGAGTGTTGGTTTGTGGCCATTTCTTGGCACAATATTCTTCTATTCAGACCTTGTTATTTGTGGTGTGATATTGTTCTCCAGCACTGCTCTGCGGTGTTTACCATGTGTGCTATACGGTACAGTATGGGCCAGCATTAATGGCTTTACCCGAGCACTGTACGTTCCCGTTCGTAGATGTTTTTGCAAGCAGCAGGTGCTTTACTCTTCAGCCCGCATTAATGAAAAACAACAGCACTGCTTCCAAATACATCCAACCACAGAAGGAAAGAGGGGTGGTCTGTTGCTCCATTAGGGGTTGTTATCTGTTAAAAAGTTATGACTCACAAGGAATGATTGATTTCACTTTAAATCCCACAACTGACTTGTTTTTTTGTTTTCCCACTTCTCCCCAACATTTTTGGCAAACTCCTTTTCAGGGGGCACTTACTACAGCCCAAATCCCTTCCTGATGCAAATACCCAGTGAGAAATACGCCTGCACTAACTTTGACTGCCCACAAGTAGAGCGCTGCAACGCAAAACGCATGACCGAAAAGAAATGTTGCAGGCAGTGGATATATTTACTCTAGGCAGGAGCAGCTGTCAGTATCATCATTGTGAAAGAAATGATATATATGAATACGGGAGAGACTGTTATTATAGGACAGTATAGAGCTTAACCCCTTAACACCCAGTGTCCTGATTTCTTTAGTAGCTTTAAGTTTGGAAGTAGTAGTAATCGTAAGTCTCCAATTAAGTGTTAGTGAACTATCCAAACCCAGGATGATGTGTTTTATCACTGTACCTTTTCATCATTTTATCCAACATCCAACATATTTGGTACCCCTGGAAACTTTTGGATTTCCACTAGAATGTAACATAAAGTTCTGTGGTTTTCAATGTGTGTGTTTGCCTGTGTTTGTACTGACTGGGTTTAACGAGGTTATGTGTGTGAAGTTTTAATTCAATTTGTTTAGGCATAAAATTGATCTTAACAACAGAAATATAAAAATAAAACTGTCATTCTAGTCTAAATCTAAACTGTAAACGGTAACACCATCACTGCTTTTCTGGAGGCTGATAATCCAACATCTGGTCCTTATCTGTTGCTATGGGAGACGATACAAACGATTAGAGAAACAGGGATGCGAATCATCAATATTCCACTTTAATTTCCTGGATTTGTTTTATTTTTGCAGGCATTTAATAACCCTCATTTTCAGTTCACATTCCCTAATCGTGACTTGTAAAATTTCTCAGAATTAAAAAAATTCAAGGCCTACATGTGTCATCGCTGCTGGCCGGGCATCAAAGTGAGCAGTATTCCTGCAAAACAGCCCAACACAGACTTCTATTTAAAAGGGCATAGTCTGTTATTTAATTGTTGCTTCTTTACATCGTCCTGACTTTATGAACTACATTTTTGTCTTTTAGAAATTGGCTGCCGGAGTGAACCAGTTTGCCTACACCTGCATTCAGGATCATCCCATCTGGACCAACCAGCAATTCTGGGAAGCCACTTTCTATAGCGAGGTCCAGAGTCAAATCAGAGCCCTTTATCTGAACACTCCAGAGAAAGGGAGCATCACTGCCAAGCCAACGGTAAGACTGTATCAGTGCGTCTATAGATTTTGTGAATATCCATATAGTTCTTATTTGCAACACAAAAGCAAGCAATATGCCAAAACATTTGTGCCCAAATGTGCCCTTCTCTTAATTTCTTGTGTATCAAGCTGCTAATTGGACTGCAGAGGTCTTCAGAAGTCTTGTCCCAGATATCCATTATCCGTTTTGCAAATATCCAAAACGGAGGAATATACAGAGGTTAAATCGTCACCAGACGATAGCTGATGGTTTAGAGATTGCATCAGCCCACAGCTGCTGGAAGGGAGGCCAGGACCAATTGTCAAACCTCAGATCCTGGAAGGGCAGTGTGGATTTTATCTTGGCAGTTGAACAGTGGACCCTCGCAGGGTTACTAGAGGTGTCACAGCAGTTTGCCCATCCAGTTTACGTGTGTTGTTTGGACTTGGAGAAGGCTTGGGCCATCGCTCGTCCATCGACTCTTTATATAACTGTACAGTAAGAGCAGTGTCCGAATTCTCGGAACATGTTCTTAGTGTGTTGCCTCTTGTCACCAAGTCTGCTTGTGATAGTCATGTATAAATCTCAAGGCATAGTTAAGGAACGAGAGTCCAGTTTGGGGACCTCTGTTCTTTGCAGATGATGTGGTTCTGGTGGTTTCATCAGACCATGACATTCAGCACACACTGGGCTGGTTTGCATTCGGATGTGCAGGGGATTGGATGAGAGTCAGCACCTCAGAGTCGGAGGGCATGGTTTTCTGTTCGGGTATCTTAAAACATGCTGGAGAGATTATATACATATCATCTGGCTTGAGAACATCCATCTAGACATCTGGACATATTTTCATACCCTCGAAAATGAAATGATGGATGTTTGTCTTTGTGTCTTTTTAAATCTCTCTTTGGAATTTCTTTAGAACCTGAACAGGAAAGCCCTCCTGTGTTTGAACTGGCACTCTGTGGGTGGCATCGTTTTGTTTTAAGGGGTCGGGCATAGAAAAGAAATAGCCAAAACCAACTGTTTGATCTGACTTCTCCAGGATGGCGGGCCTGTGTCTGCAGCAGGCAGAGATGAAGAGCACACAGCCATGGACCTGGCAGCAGAGCAGCTGCGTTCATGGCCCAGCCTGAGCAAGGAGAAGCAGCAGGAGCTGGTGAAGAATGAGGAGAGCACTGTGTTCAGCCAGGCCATTCACTACGCCAGCCTCATGGTATACCTCCTAGTTCCTCTGGACACAAGCAAGAACAAGCTGCTCCGCAACACTCCTGTCGCTGACTGGGAGAGCGGCAGCAACAGCATCGTCACTAACAGGTCAGGAGAGCAACAGCATGATGTGGTTCACTGTTTGAAAAAGAGAAAGGATGTAATTAACTGTCGTTTCACGTCTTTCACATACATTTTGCTGTCCTCAAAATGTACTCGAGCATACTTTTGGCTTGTTCAGTATTTGTAAGGTAGAACAATCAGTCTTATCTGGAGGAAATCTTAAGGTAAGGTTTCATGATTTGGGAGTTTGTGTACCTCTCTTAATAAGGTGATGAGAAGTATGTGGGTGGATGTGGCGTAGCTTACAGTCTACATGATACCTACCTATTTAGCCAAATGGATCACAGTACCTCTCCGTTTCCGGCCCACATCCATCCTTTGGGCTTACATCGCTACTGCACAAAACAGAGTGAGCCTCATTTACTTCTGTTGGGAAGCTTAAAACCCTCAGGGTGTCTTTAATGGGGCTACACTGTACTCACCCAAACCAAACAAAATAGCAGTGGAAGTGATTTCCCATGCTCTGCAATAAGTGTAGAGTGGAATAAATCTGGGAAGATCCCCCATGAATGTCTTTTCTTAGAACTGAAAGGCATGCAGCCAAAAAAATCTTATCTCTATATTTCAGGCTTTGTTCGCAAATAGTCAGAAAAACACAATGTGAGTATTTATTACATTTTTTTGTTTGTTATTAATAATTAAGCTGAACCATTTGTTCTGAATTAATTCCCAATTAGCCACAAGAACATACTGTTGCTATTTTATTTTCTGTTTTGTTTTTATTTCAAATGAAAAACGCTGCAGCCAAGAATTTGTTTGTGTGGATATTTTCTCTCTTTTGCTTTCATTTTTGCCCCAGACTTGTTTGTTTCTCACAAAAGACATTTGGATCTCATCACTCTCTGTTTTGTGAATCCAGAGGGAAGGTTGCATCACTGTCTCATGTGAAACATTCATCTTAGGCTAATAGAGTCTGAACCATTGATGCAGGCATCAACACTTTGCTCATGCCAGGCTGCAAATCACTCTAACTATTCTTTATCACAGTGCATCCTCACATCCATTTCTGTCAACACACAACTCTCAGCTCTTAGATCATATCTCCTCCTGGACACAGGGGCTTGACCTTTCTCACTTTCATTGTGTCATCGTGTATGTTTTACAGCATTGCCGGCAGCGTCGCAGAGAGCTTTGACACAGAAAGCGGGTTTGAGGACTCAGAGAACAGCGACGTGGCCAACTCTGTGGTCAGGTTTGTTGCCCGCTTCATCGACAAGGTGTGCACAGAGAGCGGAGTAACCCAGGAACACATCAAAAGCCTGCACAGCATGATCCCAGGTACAGCTCTCACAGTGTTCTTTCACACTCTACCGCTGGCCTAATACCCTGAGCTTTACACAGAGTAACGCTTGGATGAGCGTATTCTCAGCTCAGGCCAACAGCAACAGAGGCCTCTGAGCTGATTAACTCCTGACATGTTAAATGGCCTTAAAATCTGTAAATACCCTCTCCGGTTGTAAGAACTTGTGGAGTACATGTGTTTCTCTGTACCAGCTCTGTGTGTGTACATATGGTAACTGACCCCAACTTGTGACCCACAGGCATCGTGGCTATGCAGATGGAGGCTCTAGAGGCAGTTCACAGGGAGAGCAGGAGGTTACCTCCCATTCAGAAGGTGAGTGTTGTTCTACACGCCAGCTGTATGTACAGTACACAGTATACACAGTTACATGGCAGGGTTAGACTTTTCTCAATCTAGATGTTTTAAATGTGCAGCTATAGAGAGCCAAAAATGTTTCAAAATGTAATAAAGCACATGACTCAAGAAGAACATCTTATTAAACCATACATCATGTTAATGGCTCAATTTGTCTTCACAGTGATATTAAAAAAAAACAACAGTCAATCAATGTAACATCTTTATTGTCTGTTTCTGTTTTTAGCTGCATTCAGTAAACAACTTTTCCCACACGCCCAAGACAAATGTCATCAGCTTGAGAGATTGAGGGCGAGTTGAATGTTGAATGGCTATGATGATGGAAAAGAGAGGCCCAAGAGGCGTCGATGTTTGTGACAATAATTTATGACAAGATACAAGAAGAATTAAACTTTCATGTGTTTAAACTCTAATAGCGAGTGCTTCACTTTTACTGAAACGTGATCAAGGAGGAAACTTAATTGAGATTGAATTAAGATACTGAGACCATAGCAGCAGTGGCTAACCTTGAAGTGACATTATTATGACATTTAGTCCAGAATTAGAGATTAATATGTCCTCATTTTAACCACTATGATCGACTCTGCTGTCGTCTAAATGAAGGCTTCGTCCTCTCTTAGATATTTCCACATGTTCAGTTTAGTCTTATTTTAGTTTAGGGTGGTTTGCAGCTCGTATGCAGAGTGCAGATCTCATTAAGTGTTTTCCGGTCATCGTCGCACTTTCAGATTTTACCATTTGGTCTTTTGGACCCCGCTGTGCTATATGTCTGCCAGCTCTTCATAATTCCTCTTACACTCATGATCTCGCACACGCTCATACACACAGACAAGCATCATGCCAGTACTGCCTCAGGAGCAACCTGGAGACCGTGGTGAGCAGTCCGGGCAGATTGTCTGCTGTGGCTAACACCTCACACGTTTATGTGTTGGACAAAGCTTTCACCGTGGAGTGCAAGCTGGAAGCAGCATGCCAAAAAATACTAAAAAAGTGTAATGTTGACCGTGGATTCATGACAAGTCGGAATAGTAGTAGTAATGGTAGCAATAACACACAAAAAAAACACTGAATGCATTTAAGTGCAGCTTAAATATGAATCCGAGCTTGCAGCAGTAATGAGGTGCAGAGGGACTCTCTCTTCTTGGTTTCGCTGTCCATTCAAGGACAGATTCAAGTTCTCATTATCTCCTGGCCAGTCCTTAACTCCCCCAGGTTGGCTGTGGCCTTAATGGGAAATGCTGTGAATGATCTAATGTCCCTGCTCGTTCATATTTGTGACAGTGGAACAACTGACTGTTTCTATATTGGCTTTGGAGGCCAGAAGGAGCTGAAGCAACACAGGGCTCAGACTGGACTGTTACAGCTACAGTTCAACAATTGAAAACATTGATCATATGCTTTTTTTTTTTTTTGGGACATGGCCAATAATCACTTCTGTTAAGAAAACACCAAAATGCGGTCAACGCTACATTTTCTATTCTTCTTTCTTTAGAAGTCTCGTTAACTTCTTCTTTGATGGTTTGAATAGAAACTGATTCCAAACCCAAACAGAATATAATACTGAAATGCTGCGTATTAAATATTTTTTCCTTGAAACATCTCATCCTGATTACTGACAATATTGTAAAGCAAAGGGCTACTGTTATTCTACTACCTTTAGTTACACATGCTTATTAGCATCAAGAAACCTTTAATGCATTATAGTTGTCACCTGTGAGTTGGAGGCACAGAGTTGCACTTGAACAAGGAGAATAAAGTAATTGCATCACAAAACGCATCACGTTAGTGTCTGTATGTTTAATTTAAATGTTGTATGTTACATTTAAAAACAGTGAAACCAAACGATTAATCAGTTCAATAAATTGAACAAGCAGAGGAATTTGTACTTGAAAAAAACAGATTGTTTTTGTTGGGAAGTTTGTTTTTTTGGAATGCTATAAAAATGCTCTTTGTGCCTGCAAGATGTGTGTTTTTGATGACGTGCTGATGTGCATGTGAAGCTGAAATATATTCCAGCAAATTCATGTGGTGCTGTGATTTGACATTAGAATGATAAATTGATTCCCCAGCCTTTTCAAAATCTGATTCACTGACGGAAATGTTTTTCTGTGTCCTTCATTTTTATTATTTCATTGGCAATGAAAAAGCTCATACGTGTTCAGAGACATGTTTTCAGAGAGGGTGTACGCATCTTTCCCTTTGTGTGAGGTGTTATTATTTTCTTATGTTCAGCCTAAGATTCTGCGTCCAGCACTGCTTCCTGGAGAGGAGGTGGTGTCAGAGGGGTTGCGGGTGCTTTTGGACCCTGATGGCAGGGAGGAGGCCACTGGGGGCCTCCTAGGGGGCCCTCACATCCTGCCAGCAGAGGGAGCCCTCTTTCTCACCACATACCGCATCATTTTCAAAGGCATCCCCCATGATCCCCTGGGTAAATACTGAACCACAGCAACACTAGCCTTTAAATCTTAGTGAAAATTACTTTTTATATTTGTTGGCTAATTGTCAGTTTTAATATACACATTTATTATATTTATTTATTTATATCAATTTTACATGAAATGTCTTTTTCCTTGGACAGAAGTGAATTTTTAGTACGGTAGGCAGAAATAAAATATATTATATATATATTCATAGATCCTCGTGATGTCATAAATTAATGTAACAATCACAAGGTAACTGACTTCTCAATATGACATAAAAGCAGCAGACTTTACCCTGCTGAACCATACTCTTCATTACTGTAATGATTGTTTTCTTAAACCTGTGAAATTATTAGTACGTGGGGCAGCCTGGCGTTTATTATTACTATCTACGAAAGACACAAAATGTCTACAAATAATAACAAGAATTTATTAGCAGGTGGTCCAGTGTGTCCAGTAAAGCGCTGCACAATTTCTCTCAGTAATGTGATACTGATCTTTGTTTCTGTGTGTGTCCAGTGGGGGAGCAGGCAGTGATCAGAGCCTTCCCAGTGTCCACACTGACCAAAGAGAAGAAGATCAGCATCCAGAACCAGCTGCAGCAGAACATGCAGGAAGGCCTGCAGCTCCGCTCTGCATCTTTTCAGGTAAACACTAAAACACACTCTCATCATAGTTCAGTACGGTCACGGCTGCAGCGTGTTTTAGTTCAGCTGACTTCTCTGAGATTTTCAATTTAATTTAATTAATTTCAAACACGTTGTGCAACTCATCGCAGTGATGATGTAGCATCTGTTTTGCTGCTCCTCAGATATGAAACTCACATTATTATATTAACGTAATACTTTTCCTTAATTCACAAAGCTGTCAGAGGATTTACAAACTCCAGAAACGGACTAACACTTCATAATTACAATGGACAATCAGTGTGGTTCAGCTTTCAGAAACCCCACTGTCTTGTGTTTCATAATACGTGCTTAGTTCTTAGAAACAAAGAGAAAGGCCATGTTCAGCCAAGCATGTGTTTTTAGTCTTTAGATGTAGTGCTGTAAAAGTTTTTATGGTTCATTCCTTTCTTTTTACTAACACAGATTATGAAAGTGGCCATGTTGTTGGACACTTGGCCTGAGTGGACATCTCTATAATGTTGTGCTTCCTCACTGTGTGTGTGGGTGCGTGTTGTGGAAACCATACATGGGCTGATTTAACAGCCTGTCATTTAGATGTGGAAGCTGCAGATCTGCACGCTTTAGGAAATGTTTGCATGTAAAGCAGAGAGGATTAGCAGTGATACTCTGTGACCTACTGAGATGCTCCCTACATTTAAACACAAAGTATCCAGTGTAAATATCAAATGTTGTCTCATTCGTTGCTTGTGTTGTTGAATATAAGAATCAGTTTTAATTCTAATGCTTCTTACAGTTGATAAAGGTTGCTTTTGATGAGGAGGTGAGCTCAGAGATGGTGGAGATCTTCAGAAAGCACCTCCAGAGGATCCGCTACCCACAGTCCATCTTCAGCTCCTTCGCTTTTGCAGCAGGACAAACGGCACCTCAGCTCATCCTTCCAAAGCAGAAAGAGAGGAACACTGGCTTCAGGTTTGTGGAGCGACTTTAAAGCAACAAGCTTTAGACTGACTTATTATTGCATTGTGGAAATACTGACTAATCCTCCCGTTTTGATGTTGAAACTGCACTACACTGTAAGTTATGTCTCTGTTTGCTCTGTACTCCTCACAGAACACTGTCCAAAACTATTGTCAAAGGAGCAAAGAGGGCCGGAAAGATCACCATGGGCCGTGGAAGCCAGACCACACTGAAGAAGAATGACAGAGGCAGTAGAATGACCTGGCATGAAGATGATGACATTTCAAGTGAGAGAAATGAGGCATCATGCTGAGGAGGAAGAAGGAGAACAAAAGATTAAAACAAAAAAAAGGTCATTCATCTTTTTGTGTATTTGTGTTTCAGTATCAGACGATGGTGAGCTGCCGCCCAGCAGCACTCTGAGAGCATCAGAGAAGTCCACCATGGAGCAGCTGGTGGAGCAGTCCTGTTTCCGCGACTACCAGCGCCTGGGCCTGGGCACCATCACCGCCAGTTCGTCTCGCTCCAAGTCAGGCGATCAGTTCAGGATCACAGCTGTGAACAGACTCTACTCCCTCTGTCGCAGGTACACACCTCACATGCTGGATACCTGGATATCTTCAAGCAGCAACAGTGTTGTTCATAAACCTCCTGATCCGTGCTGATTCCACTAATCGCAGCGTAGCTGCACTGAGGATATTAGTTTACAGGATTTGTAACCCTGCTGGAAGCTTTGTAAGCCCTCAGTATGTCAAATGGCCAGCAGGGAGTCCTCCTTCACCTGGCTGACAGAAGTTTGACGTCAGTCAATTGAGACAACTCAATTCAAATTCATGCTGTTGTACAAAAACAGACATGCTGTGACTTATGCAGTCATAATCCCACTGAGATCTTGGCTGTAAATTCAATAAGAGACCAATTATTGAGCTTTAGCTCAAGTTTCTTTGCGGTGGCTTATTAATGGTGGACATTTCTTTCTCTTAATTAGTGTGTCTTTGAGATTCCTGTCCTGTCTCTCTTCGTCAGTTACCCTGGGCTCTTGGTGGTTCCTCAGGCAGTACAGGACAGCAGTTTACACAAAGTGGCGCGCTGCTACAGACACAACCGTCTGCCTGTTGTGTGCTGGAAACACCCTCGCACTAAAGCAGTGCTGCTTCGCTCAGGAGGCTTCCATGGCAAGAGTGTGGTGGGATTATTCAAGTCTCAGAACCAGTCTTCAACAGGTGTGCATGCAGCGCAGCTTGTTCTTTCCATTTTACAACCGCACAGCTAACTAAAAGTAACTCGTTTTTCTGTTTGTAAAATTGAAGTTTATCTAAACCACTTTGATTATTTATACCACTTGTGCAAACAAACCTTTGGTGGTTGTCTAAAAAACCTGATATGTGGCCTGTAATTCAAGTAGATCTTTGTTATGGTGATTATTTTGTGTTTAAATGAAAAGTGTGTTCTGCTTTTAGCTCCAGCCTCGTCCTCAGATTCATCCAGTAGTCTGGAACAAGAGAAGTACCTGCAGGCCATCCTCAACTCCATCCCCATCTATTTCAAAATGAATGGAAACAACACCCTGTCCAACCGTTCCCTCATAGGCCTCTCACCAGGTACACACCTTGTCATGTCAAAAACCGTTAAACGCAGTAACTTCCATATAATGTGAACAGTGTTACTCTAGCAAGAGCCTATTATAATTTCAACTTTCAACTACTGAATTGGAGGCGTCTGCAGGAAGTCGATAAGCAGCGCCTGTGAGGCTTGACTCTGGGCGTTGAGTTCCCTCAAACCTAAGCTACTTCACCTGACTCCCTGTGTTCCTACGGCTCCACCGTGGGAAAAACTTTAGTTTGTTTGCAAAGGACAAGAGGCCACGCAGAGTTCCTTTCTTCTGATAAAGAGAAAACTGCAGATTTGCATTTCTGATGATTATTTTTGTCATTCCTTCTTCCCTTTTGTGTTTTCTCTGGTCAGCAGTTATCTTTTTTTACCAACTTATCTTTGTGTCTGTGTGTGTGAGAGACAGAGAAAGACAAGACCGTGTGGGAGAAATACTGTATCCGTTGTTTGGCAACATAGAGAAGGAAATTTATACAATAAAAGGTTATGTAAAAATCATGGGACAACCTGGGGTCACTGGCCACCTCATCCATCTCCTCTGACTTCACCCCCTCCTGCCAGCGTACACACAGAGTACACACTTACTGGACTGAAGCTGTTTTCAGGATGCTCTCTCACACACACACACGCGCACACACACACACACACACACGCAAAAAAACATCTTGTGTTTAAAGTGGTCAGATCAGATTAAAAGGGCTCTCCAGTAGGAAAATTGGATTCAGCTCAGTTCTTCAGTTTTATATGTTTAAACAGAGCCGAAAGGACTAATTAATCATCGCAATCAGTTTTGTTTTCACTTGTGAACACTTGTATGAGGAAAATATCCTCCTCAATCTGTCTGCTAATCTGACATCTGTAACATCCTGTGTGTGTGTGTGTGCGTGTGTGTGTGCGTGTGCGTGTGCGTGTGCGTGTGCGTGTGCGTGTGCCTGATTTTTTTCTCCAGGCAGTGACAGGAGGACATCCAGGATACCAAAGATGGCTCCTGTCCATTTAGACATCCCATTCTCAAACAGCTTTACCAGAGGAGGTGAGTGTTGTCCTCTTGTTTTCTACTCAACACGTCATGTGACTTCCTGCTGCCACATGAGATATGAAACACCAGAAGTGGCAACCTGTAACACTGGAGTGGAGTGTTTTTAGCGTCATCTATCTACCCAAGGGAAAGGTTACAGCGGGCTGTAGACATTTTGGAATAGTTTATGGAGTTTCTGATTTTCTGCTCCCTCTTTTTTTTAAAAATACATTTTATATTTATGTTTTGTCTCGTGTTATAAAACACATTTCCTCACAGTTTAGAGTGAATGTGTCATAACAACCTGATAAGATGCTTAAATCACACACTTCACAAAAGTGAAATATTAGTGACATTTTAGAACGTTGCATGTATTTATGAGAATGTCATAAATACACGCAACGTTCCATGAGCCATAGCCATGGTAATAGTGATATTCATTTTGTTGATATGTGTCCAACTTTCTCTACAGTAAACAAAAGATGAAGTTATTTGTGTAATTTTAATAGCCTGAATGTGAGCATATTTATGAAAGTATTGACAACATAGACATACAGTACATTATAACCATCAGACAAATTAAAATTATAAGGCAGAAAACTGTGAACACATGCTGAACATAATTTTAGCCTTCATACCTGAAGTCGATGTATCAAGTCATGCCATGTCTATGTGATGATACCCTTAAATATTAGTTATTTATATTAGCTCTTCCTTCAGTACTGAATGTTTCGTCTCAGCAGGAGGTTGTGTTTGGTGTCGGTCCATGTGGTGTTAGTCACTGCTTCAGGTGGAGGTCAAAGGTGAAAGGATTTCTTAAATGCTCTGCATCTTTTAAGCAAGCTTCAAAAGATGACACACTTAAAAAGATGAGTTTATTTTACCCACACAACCGCAGCACCGTCCAATAATACTGGATTTAGTAATCACTGGATTTAGAGTGCAGGATTATCACTGACACATTCTTCACCTTCTTGGAACTAGAAGTTGTATCCTGAGCCAGATTTATTCAGAATTTACTTCATCTGAGATTACCAAGATCAGGAAATATGTGATATTGTTGATTAATTTCAAAACATTCACGTTATCCACTCACATTCGAGAAATGCTGTCTATTACTCTTCATTAGAAACCTTCTTACAAAGGAAGAGAGATGTAGTGATAAAATAAGGTGCTACACAGGGAGAGAGCAGCAGCAGGTGGAGATAGCATCGATACAGCTGATAACACACAGCATTACTGAGGTCAATGAGGACTTGAAATGTCTCCAATCAAAAAGAGCGCAGTCACTGAGTATCTGTGTGTGTGATACAGCGTAGCTCTTTTAGATAGAGAGCTCAGTTTTGTGCTCACCCTGTGTTGTTTGCTGTCCTTGACATTTCTGCAAAATAAAGTTCCCCACCACAGGGCCCGCTTGTGGCTTGTCTAAATCCCTTTTTGCAATATTTTTACGCCTGTTCTTAAAACGAGTTTTCCACTCAGGGAAACACAGTCAACCTCTGTTAGCATGTCAAAGGAGAGAACAAATGTCAAACTGTGGATGCAGGCCGCTGCACCTGTGTTATACAGACATCACATGTTTCTGGAAAAGAATGTGACACATCTGTGCCTGATAAACTGGCACGAAAGACATGTAAATCTGGCTCTTTGTCTTCACACCATCAATCATAACAATGGACAAACATATTCATGCATGCTATGACAATCATTCTCTTTGATCATTTCAAAATAGACATTTTTCATTCTGGCACTTCATATGGACCCGACCAGTCTTTGACCCTCAGCTGTAACTCTTTATTTGCATGCCTGAAATGGTTAGTCGGGTAGGTGGGGATGTCCATGTGATGTTGACATTATTTATTTTTTTTATGCCCCTCTCCCTGCCCTCCTCTTCTCTCTCTACCCCTTGCACAAACCAGTGCTTGAGTACAGAGATAAACTATTCACTCACTCAAACCAAAAACCTGCCAGTAAGGAGAGAATCCAACAACAAGGTATAGTCAAACTGTCTCCTTCACGCTGCATCGTCCGTAGCCTCATTCTTTTTCCTCTCTCTAACCTGCTTACTAACCAGGTCATGTACTACACCGCGCCACGCTGCAAACCCCTTACAAAGACCTTGTGAGACATAGTACTAATCATCGCTGACTTTGTGGTAGCTCTTCTGGGAGCTGTGGTTTTTCACAAACCAAAGTGGCTGCTCTAATGTGGCCTCTTCCATTGTTAATGTGTTGGCTCAGCAGGGCTGACTGTGGTCCGTTAAGAGCCGGTTCCAGGCTGAGGAGGAAAGGAAGCTGTTTGTCATGGCAGACAAGCCATGGATCACACAATATGAGGGCCCCTCTGATCTTGTAGTATATGTAATGACGACAGCTTGAATATTCTGTATTATTTATTCTTTAAATGTGACTCAAAGGGATCAGGCTTCAGGTAATATAAAAGGAAATCATATGAATGCTCTGGTATTGTGTGCGCGTGATGAGGTTATCATTCATCTCTGAGTCACATCAGCAGTCTAAACAGCAGTCATGTTCATCTCGCGATCGGGTCGTGCATCATGTGTGAACATTTATTTATCAACAGATCAACAACACCTTGAAAACTTTAAGCGTCAACTCAATTCATGACCCACAAAGATTTAAAGATATCCGTCTGAATTGAATGTAATTAGGTCGAAGATGCTGCCCTTGTTGCAGAAGCTGACAGAAGTAGTAATCTTACAAACTCTTACAAAAAGGGCTGAAAGTCATTACTGTGAAAAATCACGTCCTTCCTGATAGTGATTCATGCTGTTTGGAAGGTATTGCATGCTGTTTTCAGGGAAATCGCTTCTAGACTTGTTGACTTGCTAAGAAATTCCAACAACTTCTGCTTCTAATATCTCACCCGATTCACAGAAGCAACAGCTTTGTTGGTGGACTGAAAGAATGAAGGTCTTTACCTAATCCCTGCTGCACTGCTGTGCATGTAAACCTCGTCCGGCATGTCATGTGTTGTTCATCATGAAGTCTTAGTTTGTTTGACAGTGTGTGTACATCAGTGGCGTTCGAACAGGCCAGCTCCTGCGTGTGTGACTTTTGTTTGTATCTGTGTGTTTGCAGGCATGTGGGCTAGCCTGCGCTCCAGCAGCAGACTCGGCCATCACCCGGCGACACCAGACGTGGGTGCCAGATTAGCAGGGAAGGATCTGGCGCCCCCTGCAGGTAGCAACAGTCTGCAGGCTCAGCTCCTGAAACAGCAAGCTGCCCTCTACGTCTTTGGAGAAAAGTCCCATTTAAGGGTGAGAATTAAGTTTTTTTTTAGTTTTTTTTATCTATACTCCGAGGCAACCTCAGGTACACCTGTACAATCTGTTTTAATCCAATACAACTGTTCTGCCGTAACGTCTGCCTTTATGATGCTTTTTTTGAGTATTTGGTAGTGCAGAGGTATTAATTAACATTTTATGAGATCATATTTAGTATGGCTGTGCAATATGACCAAAATCTCATATCCTGATAAAGGTTATTTCTTATCCAGACAACGTTTCTGTTCATTCAATTAATCAGATAACTGCATGGAAGGACCAATTTCTTATTACATGTTACACTTACAGCAGTTTTACAGATGAAAGTCCATCTCCCGCTGTGTTTTGTGTTGTGTGTCACATTTCACTCTCCTCTGTTTGTTTGTGTGGCAAATTTTCTCCGTGCATCCTTGACATGCGACACAGAAGCATTTTCCAAAATGCCAAAAAATACTGGCAGAAAAAAGTGTGATTTATGTCACGTATATTGTCATGTCACACAGCCTTAATGACAGAGATGTATAGTAACGAAGTGGAACCACTTACGTACTGTACTTAAGTACTAAAATGCAGTATCTGTACTTTTTTGGAGTATTATTTTTTTCCCCAACTTCCACTTTTACTGCACTACATATATTTGATGAATTTAATACTTTTACTCCGATACATTTTTCATGTGCTGAATCGTTACTCGTTACTATTGTAGCGTCCAGCCGGACGCGTGATGAATGACGAGGCGTTATTGAACAAACCTGCATTTATTGCTGAACGGTTTGGTTACAGGACTCGGTTACTGTCGGTTGGAACCACGCCAAAAAAACAACATAACAGTCCCGGTCTCACACATCAACCTCGCTCGTGCGCCGTACGTCATACACCTGACTCACCCAGGCACGCTCTCTCTCACCTGCTCCCCTGCCCCCTCGCTCTCGTATTCATTCAGGCGCATTCACAGACCATGGGAAATCACAGAACTCTACCATGAACATTGTAACACTGCAACATTTGAAATGATATAAACAACAGTACTTTTACTTTACTTTTTACTTTTACTTGTATTTTTACTTTCAGTACTTGAGTAGCAGTTTTTTACATACATCTACTTGCAATACTTAAGTACAAAACATTTTGAATACTTTAGTACTTTCACTTAAGTATGGTGTTTAAAGAACACTTCAACTTCTACTCAAGTCAGTTTTTTGAAAAAGCACTCGTACTTCTACTCCACTCCTTTACCCCAGTACTTTATACATCTCTGCTTAATGATAGCAACTGCATTATATTAACAGATGAATCCTTAACGTCTGAAAATTGGAAGGCTAAAATGAAACTTTGTGAAAGTATATGGCAGAGTATGGCAGAGCAGTTGTATTAAATTGTAATGAATTGTACATTTATGGCCACTGAATCTTAAACTTTCAAGTGTGCATTGCTATGTGCACTGAAAGATGTGAGCGATTTGGAGTTAGATTAAGTGTTTTAGATTATGATAGTGAAGATAATAATTCAAATACTGTAGAATCGGACTTGTGTAACTAATACTAAGAAACAACTAAGAAAAAAACAAGAGTCATGAAGTTGCTCAGTTTTTGCAAGATTCTCTATCTAAATGTGCTGATTTATGTAATAATATCAGTAGAATATGTCATAACCAAAGCTGGTGATTCATTGCCTGCTCAGTACATTGGGAGTCTCTACGGGAAGTTCGCTCAGTTTCCCAAAAGGCCTACACTGTTTTCACTGCCAGTAAGATAGTAATTGTGCTCATAAAGTTCAAGAGAGAAGCACCTGTGTCTTACACACATAGGACAAGAGCCCAACTTTTTTTTGTGATGTGTGCTGAAGATATTTTATAAAAGACTTGAGCAGTGCTCCTCCTCACCTGAACAGTCACACAGTAGGAGATTAAGAGGTTAATGACTAAGGAGGTGGAGGTGAAGAACGCCATGACAAAACTGCTCACACTGCTCTCTCTCTTTCCGCAGGGCCTCAGAGTAGACTCCTCTCTGAACTGTGAACTGGTACCGGTGGACTTCGCAGACACGCGGCAGGTTAAAGCTTCTTTTAAAAAGATGCTGCGAGCATGCGCACCCAGCGCCTCCTCATCCGACTCGGAGGACTCCTTCCTCAAAGCCTTGGAGGACTCTGAATGGATCCTGCAGGTGACCAAACACACACAAACAGCGTTCTTTTTGTATCTTCCGAGAGTCTTAGAGTTGGATTCTAAAAATTGTGTGAGAACGACCCAGCAGTCAGCTTTTACCGCTCATCCTGTATCAGATTCACATAATAAATAAATCCACTCTGAAGCCATTTTCCCAAGGGAAACAGATTCACATCGACGAGACAGCAACAACAGCTCTTATCATGCTGGTCATCTGACTGACACTCAGCTTTTGTCATTACATTGAAAATATCAAACAGTATTATCTGTGAGAAACCCAACATAGGCAACAAGCAGCATTCACCAAGTAATAAACCAAACATAGTAATGTATGATTAATCAAGTCTGTGTGTGGACATGTCTTCACATGCACATATGTTGATCTCCCACAGCTTCACAAGATCCTGCAGCTGGCACTGATTCTGGTGGAGCTTCTGGACAGCGGCTCATCTGTTCTCCTCAGCCTGGAGGATGGCTGGGACATTACTACACAAGTGAGGAAGATTTCTACACAAATTAATGCTCAAGACAGACAGATATGAAGAAGAGGTTAAGCACTATCACCAGTTTGTCTTCCATCAACCTTTTTCTGCATAGGATGAGCGGAAACACATGAGATTAAGACAAAGACAGAATATTACAAAATACTTTAAAGGTCCAGTGTGAAGGATTTAGTGGTGTCTAGCTGCGAAGCCAACCAACTAAATACTGAATCACATCAAACTCCCCTTCTAAGCATGTAGAAGAAACTATGGTGGCCATGAAATTTGCAAATGCCAGTGTTGATGAATCTGTTCCATCCTCATCCTCGTATATTTGATGGAACACAGCATGGATTCACATCGTGTTTTGCCTAAATGAAACTTAAAACCTGCGCAGCATTGTAATAAAAACATAACTTGCCTGTAGGTGCGAGCTAAGCATTGTAATAAAAACATAACTTGCCTGTAGGTGCGAGCTATAATTGCAAGAATTTATAGATGAATGAAAGTAGATGACTTGTTTTCATTATGAAAAACTTGTAACACAGCTTTTTATTGTTTTTGATATAAAAGAGAGGGAAAAACTGAACACAAGAACAACCCCACAATCAAACCAACAAATATAAGAAGCCAAACAAAGATGAAACAAAACAAATTTATAAATGATTAAAACCAAAAAGATATAAAAAAGATGCAGGTGCAGCAATACAACCATTTAACAAGAGAGTACCTCAGATAAACTGTGCTTTGCTTTTATAGACATCTGTTCAGACAAACTGTCTGGTGGTGTAACTGTACTCAAAGTGTAAAGACCGTCGCCGGTGGTGTACTAGTATCTCGAGAAGTTGACATACTCTTTATTCATAGCTGTCTAGCAGAGGATAAAACAACCTATGTTAGATTAGATTAGATTATACTTTATTTATCCCACAACGGGGAAATTCACTTGTTACAGCAGCAGAAAGTGTAATATACACTACAGAAATAGAATCAAATAAAGGGGGAAAACAACAACAACAACAACAACAGGCAATCCACAGACAAGTGTACAGATGTTCAAAACAAGTACTAAGGTAGAAAATCTCAAAGTAGTGGAAAGGAAAGGAAATACAAATACAGATACAGATTTTAAACAAACGGTGAGAAAAGACTACTCTTCATATTAACCCAAAAATGGACCCATAGTACTTGGACATAGACACTTGACTTCTGCTGCTACTCTTCAGGGAGTCAGGATCTTTTTTCTTTTTTTTTTCCAATCATACTTTTTATTGTTTGCTTTAAAGCAACAACACAACCAATGCACAAAAGAAGCTACAACGCAGTCCGCAAACATACTGATCTGTACAGACAATACAACAAAGTTACAAAAATACAATGAAGAACAAAGTAAAAAAAAAAAAGAAAAAGATAAATAAATAAGTGAAAAATAAAAAAAACAGCAGTGTCCAGCCAAACCCCCTAAATCCCACCCACACAACAGCACAGGCACCCGGTGTGCCCCTGGACAAAGACCAAAAAATAAATAAGAATGAAAAAAAGTTAAAATATATATGAACACAAAAAAAAATTGCAGACTATCCAGGTAACAATATTTTATACAACTTTTTTTTCAAGATTGTAACTAACCCCTCCCCACCCTCCACCCGTCCAAGTAGTAGTAGTAGCTATGTGCAATTGGCTCGAAAAATAGACTGACTAGTCACTAGTCTGTTGAGTTCTTCTGCAATGTGTCAGGAATAATCCCCAGATTTCCTGAGAAAGTGTAATTTATCATTTATCTTACTAAGATGTCCTTGTGTTGTTTAAACAATTTCCCTGTGGGGAAAAAAATTTAATACTTCTGATTCTGATGAGAGGCTGTTTCTTCTAGTCTTAAACCAATCTTGGTAACTTGGTGGCTCGCTTTCCTTCTAGTGTCTTAATATGACTGACTTTGCAGTTGTAATGGCAGCTTTAATCCATTTGAAATATTGAGCTCATAGGGAGAAGCATTTACTCTATCAGTCTAGTCCAATCAGCATTGTTAAAGGTAGAATCTTTTCCCACATTGTTTCCAGCCTTCTAGTGTTTGCACTATATTTGCATATAAGATAGTTATAAATTGAGCTTGCTATATTCAACAAGTCACAGACTTTGTTTATTTGGTTGTCTATATCCAACTGTAAGGAGTTTTTTTTTTTTTTTTTAACCAAATTTACTATTCTTGCATAGACAGTCTCTGATCATTATGAAATAAATTTCAGCCACAGAAGAGCCGCAGACTTCACAATAGATACTGGCCCATACTGAGATACATAATTATGCATTTAAATTGAAGTATTCTTTACTCCATCCAAAAAGAAATGGGTATACTCAATGTCGACTTAAAAATAAGTAGATACACACCACTGCCCATTGCCTTTTATTATCATTATCTGGTGTCATATGCTGAAATTGAAAGCAGAAATATTACATTTTTAGACATTGACAACATTTTTAGGGATTCTCCACCCATGGCATCCATTCAGACTGCACTTTTGAATGAACTATGTGCAAATCACTAATCTGGCACACTTGCTCTTCCTGCTCATCTTCCAATCATCTCTGTCACCAAAGGACCCAATTTCCAAGAGCAAGTTAATGAAAAGATGTGAAGTCATGACGTCTCACACCACTGATTTGTGCTGATTTCAATCATGAAAGTTCATGGTTCTGATTTTAAGGCATGTAAACAAAAAGTCTGTTTCGATCCTGATCAGTCAGTATCCATTTTTTTCTTCACTTAGCATTTCATCGCGTGCTTGCTCTCTGAGCTCATATTTTCCGTGTTGACCTGTTTTAAGTGCACATGTTTGTGTTGCAAGCGCGTGTCCTTCAAATGTGTTTACAGGGATTGTAAAGCCCTGGGCTGCTGTTTAAAAGCACACTTTGTGGATCCCTTATGCCAGGCACGTGTTCCGCCCGGAGCATCTCTCTCCACGGGCCACTGGCTCCATCACACCAGGTCCTGCTCAGCCCACACAGGCAAATGGGCTCCATATGCTTTGGCTCCCCTGCCCCTGTCCACGGACCATAGACACCCAGCAGACAGGATGCAGAACCATCTTTGCTTTCTTTCTAAATCCTGTTTTTTGTTTCTCTTTCTCATCCTCAGTCTCTGCCTCCACTCTCCTCTCACATGCCTTGCTTTTTTTTTTAAATCCACTCTTCAGTCTGCTGTAGCCTCACAATAATCTTAGGGGCTTATTCCAGTGCCGGGGTTGCAGGGGGGCTGTCTCTACCACTCAGGGCTGGATGTTCTTTTAAACCCCATGGGGAAGCCATGAACTGTTTTTCTCGCTCATTCCACACGCGTCAGGGCTCATTAGTTGTGTTGGAGGAGACACGGGCAGGGAAGCGGGCCAAGCGTACTGCATGTGTAGACAAGTGGTTCTCAACTGGTGTTTAGTGGAGTGAGCTCAAGTGCCCCAAGACTTTGCTATGATGTTATATAAACGTAATTAACAGCAGATGATCAGTTTAGCATTGTGCTGTCAGAAGATGGGTCATCGTTCAGCTTTTGAGCGGCTGCAAAGTGAAAAAATGCGTGCTGAGTCGTTGTCATGCATGATAAACTGAAAAGATTGTGCACAGTGGTGGTGAAACAGCTGCCTGTCGCCTCGTCCTTAAGATGATCAAACCATGTCTGTTAATGCGTCACATTCGATAGATCTCAGTGGCATTGAAGGTGCATGGATAATTTGGTGTGGATAATTTATCCTGGCAAAAGATCAAATGAAACCAGATCAGTAAAGATACACTTGTGTTGGCTACTTTATGTTAGCAGAATACTGGCAGTAACAAAAAAGTGCCAAAGACGGGTTAATTCATTTAGAAACGGTGTCTCTCCTTCAGTACACATCTTAGTTGCAATGCTCACACGTTTGTTCATGTTATATTAACATAATGATGTGTGTGTGTTAATACCTAATCCATTTTTATTGGGTTTTTAAATTAGAAACGTGACAGTGGCACAGATGCAGAACATAAAACAGAAAGTTGTCATGGGGCCCTCAGACGTTCACATACACACATAGTTATTCCATATTTAAACAGTAAATTACTAACAGTTTTTCTGCCAAAAATATTTTATTCTCAAAACAGGTCAAATTTTTCTGTTTAAATACATTTACAGAACAATGTAAAGCCTCTATTCCTGGAGGAGGAGTATTTTCTTATAAATTGTATTCATTTAATTCAGATTTTAATCTTTTACCATAGTAAACAGGAACAAACACACTCCTCAATCCTGGAAGAACACACAGAAAAGAGTGATCTTTCCCTTTTGTTAAGGGACGCTTAATGCTGCAGATGAGCGTTGTAATTTGTCATCGATCATCCTGTCCTGAGGATTGACTCAAGCTGTGAGAAATCTCGTTCTCACTCCTCTTTTGCTTGTCTCTTCCTCTCTGCAGGTGGTGTCTCTGGTGCAGCTGCTGAGCGATCCTTTCTACCGAACTCTGGAGGGTTTTCAGGTGCTGCTAGAGAAAGAGTGGCTGTCTTTTGGCCACAAGTTTAGCCAGCGGAGCAACCTGAGTCCCAGCAGCCAGGGCAGCGGCTTCACGCCCATCTTCCTGCAGTTCCTGGACTGTGTGCACCAGGTGAGGAGTCGAGCATCTCTGCCCCTTTGCTACGTGACTGCTCTCCACTTTCTCTTCATGACTTAACAGCATTCATAGCGACTTCATGAGCTCATCACATTCCTGGAAAGCGAAATTCAGTCGTCATTATCTATACATTTGGTTTAGTTTTGCACTTCCTAACATTGCATATGTAATTTCGACAGTGCATTGCACCGGGGAGTGTGCAGGGAGCCTGCTGCCCAGATGGTCCGTGAACCCAGTGATCAGCGCTGAGCTGTCTGTGCTCGCGTGTTTCAGCATCCCTTCACGATCAGTGCGTGTTTAGAGTTCCGTGTGGAAAATTGCAGTTTTGGGGATTGAGAGTCTCTGGGAAGGCTTGGGTGTGCTTCAGGATTTCAGAAGGGAGGGTGGGTGGAGGTTGGAGTGGAGTCATGAATGAAACTCGTACAGCTGAGGTCCAGAGAGCTGTGTCCACTCTGAAATGCTAACTGCAGAGAATGTCGTGTTTTTTTTTTTTTCTTTCTTTTTTTTTCTTTCTCGCGTCTCCTGGGGTCGCACAGACCCACTCCCATACACTTACATCAACACATAGTTTCTGCATTTGTCTTTTGAAACTGTAGGCTTGGCAGCTGAGGCAGTTTGGCGGGGGTCCTGGGGTCTGGAGAGCTATAAACGGGAGGAGGGGGAGAGGGGAATCGGACAAGAGCTGAAAATAGAAGTGCCTCATCTCCAAAACAGCTGTTGTTTTTGCCAATAGACCCAGGTGGCCTCAAATATTCAACACTTCTCTGTCATTGGCCACCAAACACTGCTGCATGGAAACAATAGAGCTGCGGTCCTGCTGGCTCAGTCTGGATTGTGTCTGGCAGTGATGATATCACTGACCTTTGCCCCCACAAGGACAGGAGAAGTTCTTTCTTGTTTCTAATAGGTCATTTCTCCACTGGACGGACATGAAGCCACAACATGAGGACACGATCCAGCTGTCACACACACACATACACTCTGACCTTCTCTCTCCATCTTTAACTGTCTTCATCCATCTTCAATGTCTTTGCAGATTTTGGAGCAGCATCCTCTGGAGTTTGAGTTTAATCAGTATTATCTGAAGTTCCTGGCCTATCATCACATCTCTAACCGCTTCAAGAACTTCCTGTTGGACTCTGATTATGAGCGATTGGAACATGGTTAGTGTCCTTAAGGACTGTTCTTTAGTATCCCTTTTTAATACTGAGGAAATAGTGCGTTTAAAGTATTACCACGTACCTGCTAACAGAGATGACTGCACTGAGGTTAGTTGTTTAACCTTGAGAAGATACGTTAAGAAGACGAGTTCTTTGAAAATGGTGGGATTTAATTGGCCCATGTGCTCACGAGTGTCTCCTCTGTGTTCTTTCACAGGCTTGTTGTTTGAGGACAAAGGTGATAAGCAGGCCCGCAGAGGCATCTGTATCTGGGATTGCATCAACAGGATGCACAGGAGGAGTCCCATCTTCTTCAACTATCTGTACATCCCCTCAGACAACGATGTGAGTCTTTCTGTCCGGCTGTCTCTGTCTCCGCGTCTGACGGCCAACGGCTGATTCGAGCAGCTCCCACGCTGATGAGCGGTGGTCGGGTTGAACTCCTCTTTGCCAGCTGCCTTTTCTCTCGTGCTGTCACATATATTAAATGCAGAGTTTGTTCATGTAAAATATAAACAACAAAGAAATTGTGATATCAAGATAAAAGTTTACCTTCACCAGCTGCTAGAGCAGTTCCAAAATGAACACTTACATGACTTATATTCCAGTAATATGACCTAAACTCCCATGTTTCATTAACACACCACGGATGGATGAACCATCTGTCTATCGGTGAACTTTAAACAATTAGTTATTTCATTCTTCAGTGAAGAAATACTTTCCAGTTTTTGATATAACCGTTGCTTCTCACTTCTCACACACCTAGTCATGGCCATAGCTCATGCCACAGCTGACACTAGTTCCTCATAGGATGCTGATTGGTTCACAACCACGGGGGTTCAAACACAGGCGTGTTGCTTCAAACCTGGCCAGATGAATTCTCGTGTTTCGACGACAATTGATGGATTGTCTTGACAAAGGAGGTGACAAAGTGCTCACTGGCAAAGATTGTAACACATTTCTGAGCAAAATCTCAGAGAAATAACCCTTCAAAGAAGTCTTACAGCTTTTCCTTCATCTCTTAAAAAAATGTGAGCAAAAAAAGAGAAAACCGTTGCAGTAATGTCCAGTGTAGTACATTACCATTATTAATTGCCATGTGATAACCGTGGCATGCGGTGTTTCAAAGCAATCACATTCTGTCCTGAGTGAAAAAGAACATTCCTGATGTTAAAAAGACTGTTTGCCTGATCTGACCTGTGCTCGTCCTTTGAGACAGAGGAGCTTGGATTTCATAAAAAATTACTGCTGTTTACAGTGAATTTGTCTTTTTGTTAAGTAAAGCGTCCACAGGCCATAATATTTCCTTAATACGTGACCAAATTAGAACTGAACATATCAAGTTTAGTCTCTGGAGATGTTTCTCTATCCTGTGATTGCAGGTTTTGTTTTATGATTAGTTAGGAATGACTCTGTGTTCTTCTACTTTCCTGATGGAAATGTTCACTGTTTATGATTTATTCTTTTGTTTGTTGATGTTGACGATCTCTAATGTTTCCTCTCAAGTTACAGAAACCACAGTGCAAATCAATGAGGAGCCGGTTTCTGTATTTTGAGGCATCATGTCACGTTTCTGAAATAAATGACACACTGTTATTTCAAACAGTTTGACTTTTTTCCACAGTATTCTACACGATGGACGCGATCGTGACAATCTGATTCTCACTAAAAATGATTCTCCATGTAGGCGATCCTGAAGCCTTCTATCAGCATCCCCAGCCTGAGCAAATGGGACTTCTTCACGGATGAGACTCTGTCCACGGGGCCGTGTTACGACTGGAGGATGATGGCTGTGAGGTTGGACAGCTCGGAGGAGACGGACACCATCTCCAACAGTAAGAGGAGGATCGTGTGGCCGTGTTACAGCAGCGTGAGCCGCGCCCAGCCTAATGCCATCACCAAACTCCTCGCTGTAAGAAGTTTGTCCGATTGTTAAATTGTTAAATTTGACCCTGTTGGTTCTTGTATCACGTGTCACATTTGTCTTTTTTTTTTCTTTTTTTGTTCTTGGCTGTAGGACATCGAGAAGCTGGAGGGTGAGCTGAACCAGGCTCCTGAGAAATGGCAGACAACTCTGGAAAGAGTCAGGATCAGCATTCAGGAAGACCTCGCGCAAGAAGGAAATGTGCGTGTTAGAAGAAGAGTGATGACACGTCATATAGTTAAAATGTGTTTAACTGTTCTGTGTTTATTTTCCATCTCACACCTGGTTGTCTCGTGTGTGTGCAGCTCCGTAAGCAGTCGGTGTCGCTCTCAGGCCTCATTCCCACGTCCAGCCTGCAAGCTTTCCAGCGGCGTTCCATGCTGCACCTGCCAGACAGCGGGCTGGGCGAAGACCGCAGCACTGCCACGGCCAACGGGATCAACCGCCGCGCTGCAACACTTTACAACCAGTTCACCCCCAGGAGCGAGGAGAACAGGTGGGTCGTGAACTTCTTGACTCCCGGAACTAATAAGAAGTCCAACATTTGATTGACCCAAAACTGCTGCAAAGGGGCCGGCCCATTTTGGAAGATGAGTCAGTGCTGTGGTATGCTGTGTGTCATGTTTGTGAGGATTGTCTGTACTCTGTTAAACTCTGGGTGTGTTATTTTACAATTACCGCAAGGTTAAAGTACAGTCTCTTGGCTCTAATATCTGGACAAATGATGATTTAAAATCTGTTTTTATGTGAATTATTCTTTTTGTCCTCTTCACATTTCACATTTCACGTCTGTTTTGACAGACAAAAGTTTTAACAGATGAAGTGGGTCAGAAACACTTCAAATATTTCAAGTATTCTGAAGCTTATGACCACTGTATGCACTAAAGCTGTCTCTGTGTTCAATTGTGTCCGCCTGACAAATTATTCATGAATCATAAGATCCTCTAAAGTTCCTGTAAAATAATTAAGCAGATGTTTGCAAGCTTCACACTCCTTTACTCTCTTATTTACACTGACAATGTCGATATTTTGCTCCCTCTTTTTTTTTTCTTTTTTTTTCGTCTTTGCAGACTTAAAAAGTAAAAACTTGTTTTTCATGTTTGTGTTGAAGCGTTTGGACAGGACGCTGACAGGCTGCGGCCGAGACTTTAAACACTGAATTTCAGATGTAAATAGGTTCCACAGCAAGTTGAAATATGAGAGTAGAAATCTGTATAAAAGACCCCTGAAACTACCCAGTTTTGGCCTCTTTACACAACGGGAACACAATGTTCAAACAGTGCTGCAGTTCGTACATATGGAGCCAACAGCACACTCAGGCTTTGAGATACACTCCACCTGACTTTGATAAAATAATGCTGTTCAAGCAGACTGTGCTATTGCAACTCAAAAGGTACAGTTTAGTTTTAAATGAATGTTTGTCAGGTGTAATCATAGTGATAACATGCTGTCTAAATGCACTCTCAGGTCTTACGAGGGGATCCTGTATAAACGTGGAGCGCTGCTGAAAGGCTGGAAACCTCGCTGGTTTGTACTTGACATCACTAAACACCAGGTGAGCGAGTCGCGCTACATTCATGCTTAAGAAACACCCAAACCATCAGCTGGGCGACATCTTTAACGTTCATGTGTTCACAGATGAGGTACTACGACACTGGAGAGGACACGAACTG
The DNA here is from genome assembly GCF_000972845.2 of Larimichthys crocea. Classification (NCBI taxonomy): domain Eukaryota; kingdom Metazoa; phylum Chordata; class Actinopteri; family Sciaenidae; genus Larimichthys; species Larimichthys crocea. The sequence goes on along the minus strand of NC_040018.1, from coordinate 12,752,819 downwards.
CAGAGGCCACATCGATCTGGCAGAGGTGGAGTCGGTGGTGATCGCCGCACCGACTATAGGAGCTCCCAAACACATCAGCGAGAAGGCTTTCTTTGACGTGAGTACCTCAGCGTTTCTGATTGGTGTGTCAGGATGATCGTCTTGTCTTCAATGATTATCTCGTAAATTCGACGAAGCGGGCCGAGCATCTGTTCCTCTGCAACCACGTTTCCAATATTGTTCACAGTTGTTTTGGTAGCTGTCTGTGTATAAAAAAAACATTGAAAACACATTTGAAACTCAACATTAATGTGACTGATGTTTGTGGCTCTGCTTTCTTAGATCACTGCATGCAGCACCTTATCGACATGTAGTGCTTTGTTTATTAGCAGAGGAACCATAGCCTCTATGTGTTGGGTCTATTTATATATTATTTATTAAGACATTGATCCAATGATGCAAACTGCTTTGGCAAAAATAGACCCTATGCGTAAAGATAAAAAATAAAATATGGACGTTGTCCCAGGTTTCTGAAGAGCCGCTGTAGAGATCTAAAAATAGGCAAAGACGTGGTGCTCAAACAAGCCAACTGTAACGGCACCCACCTATCAATTAGTATTATTATTATTATTATTATTATTATTATTATTATTTTAAACCTGTCAATTAAAGCAGCCACACTGCTAATTATGCATAACTTTAAGCCATATAATATCATTTCAGCAGGTGAGTTAAATAGATATTTGCTCTCAGTACAGTTGTCATGAACGGGGGAATTAGCTATAGAGACCAAAACTGTTTTTTGTACCAGGCTGTAAACGTGTTTATTTCTGCTGTGACGTTGGACATTTGAACATGTAGACTTATGGGGACTGACTCAGTTCTGGAGCCAGTCTCAAGTGGACGTTTGAGGAACTGCAGTTTTTAACACTTCAGCATAGACTTCACTTCATAGACATGGCGACTGCCACTTCAACAGAGGGATGGTAGGAGATTGAAAATGATCACGCCAATGTAGAAGTGCCAAAAACTTTGGCACAGCCACAGAGGTAACACTAGTGGAGCAGAGAGACGAAGCTGTGTGTGAGCCAGAACACACCGGGTGTGCGTCAGAGATTAACCTTTCTGTCAGTCAAGAACAGAGACGTGATCTGTTGTTTTACTTTGTTGCACATTGGTGTCTGTTTCATCTCTTTGATCTACATTTCTGCTGTCTGATACCCTCTGTAGCTGAAGACCAGCAAGCGAGTCTACAACTTTTGCGCCTCAGACGCGCCAAGCGCCCAGCTGTGGATAGACAAGATCCAGAACTGCATCTCTGACGCCTGAGCTCCAATCCTCAGAGCCCAAACACTCGGAAATCAGAGGTGGCGTCAGGTGGTTGAGAGCAGAGACTGAGCTTTTAGATGTCTTAAATTCTGGGACCACAGTGAACAAAGTGCCTGGTAGTGGAGGGTGAATACTGTCCATCCACCTCTCTGCCTGTTACTTAGCAGCTGATCAAGCTGTCGTCACTCTGTTTCAGAGTCGAACGCGATCGTCTCTGCTGTCAGCTCCCTCCTCCGTGCCTCTGACAGGGATGAAGTGAAGATAAGCTGATGTTTTAGGGGACTGCACTACCAAGGAAATGTTATCCTACTTAAGTTGTAAATAGATCAAAGCAATATCACTGGCCATTCAAACTGTGGGTTCAATTTTAGACTTAAAAAAAAAAGAAGAAAAATAGCCTTTAAAATAATTTCTATCAGATATTTTACTACGAGGAGAGGTTATTGCTGCTTAAAGAAACGAATGAACCGCCAAAAACTCAGAGATTTTAATGCACAACATGAGAAAGCAATTTGTTTGCACTCTAAAGTATGCACTCCTTATCAAATATAGATTTTGTAACAGATGCAGACAGCGAAGCTAAAGGCATTACTTTACAATGTACATACGACGTTTCCTCAAGACAGTCTAAATGAAAAGAATTTGCACAGTGAGTGACATTTTTTTCTATTTAAAAACGTGACGTTTTCTCTATTTTGTTGAATGTTTATTGACTTCTGGATAACACGTGTCTCATGTAATGTAAATTATTATTTTTTATTAAAAGTGTAACTGTGTAAACGTGGTGGCTTCATGTTTTCCTGTAAATACCCGTGTGACATTTCATTTTATATACTGTATGTACTGAACATAAGTATACTTTTCTAACCTTAAATCTAATGTGACCACCAAGTTTTTAACGTGTTGTTACTGGTGCAAGAACCTGAGTGGCCTGTTCCCAGTTTGTGATGAAACATTGTTCTGAAAATGAAATGGAGACTTTTTGTTGTTGTTGTGGTTCAGATTGTCGGGGCAGGCTGTGTGTCTTTTAAGGGCTTTTAAAAGAAGTAAATGAATATATCATGTAGGACATTGCGTTTTTCAAAGATCCTCGTCTCATTAGTTCTGTTTGTGCGACCTATACAGTTTCATTAAAAAAATAAAAACACAAATGAAACTTCAAAGACGTCAGAGGCTTTTTTTTGTTGTTGTTTCTGTATCTTTGTACCATGTTTTGTGGTGACACTAATTTTTTGGAAATAAACCAAACATACTTGAAAGTACATGTTGTGTGTGTTCTTGTTTGACTCTGTGAATGTCATCAAAGGGTTTGCCCATTGACAGTCGACCATGGAAGAGGTAAAAATACTGATGCGTTTAAGGATCATACTGTTGGCTTGGCATGTTTTAGTTATTATTGTTATAAATCCCTGACATCAGTACATATCACTTTACATTACAGCGAAGAAGTTTGTAAACCAAGTGATGTTGTTCAGGCATTCATTGATTTTAATATACAGTAAGAGGATCTATAAGGAGTTGTGTAATATGAATTGTGTATTATCCATCCATCAATCCAACTGCTAATCCTAATCAGGGTCACAGTGGGGCTGGAGCCTATCCCAGCTGACTTTAGGCAAGAGGCACGGTAAACCCTGGACAAGTCGCCAGCATATCACACGGCACATAGAGACAAGCAACCATTCACACATACGGACAATTTAGAGTCACCAGTTAACCTATTAAGTGAATTTCTTTGGACTGTGGGAGGAAACCAGAGCACCGGTAGTAAACCCACACAGACACGGGGACAACATGCAAACTCCACACAGAAAGGCCCCAGCCGAGGTTTGAACCAGGAACCTTTCAAGTATTGATTTTAAAAGGTTGGAATGGACAAAAACAAACATTGATCAGCATGTGTCTAAATGTGCCAGAATGCATCCAAACATGTTAATTATACATGTTTTATAGTCGAGTTGTCCTTTTAACATGTGTTATACTTGTGTTAATGTTATACTAACCAGCTAAACTAAGTATTGTTTTTTTAAGCATCTTAGGACGCTGATTAGCACTGAGCACAAAGCACTGTTGTGCCTCTCACAGCCACCCAGCATGGCTGTAAACTCTGTTACACAACAGGTCATAGGATACAGGAAGAAAACGTAAACCATTTGTAATTGCCACGTTTTCCCGGCCTCTTTATTAAAGATTTTCTCTCAATGAAAGGTAATCAGACACCACTGCAACTCATGTTTTTTTTATTTTTTTATAGCTTGGAGCCATCAACAGGGCCTGGAGAGGATGATGATGGGTGTCTCACTTGCCAGCAATGAATATGGGACTGGGCAAGAGCCCCAGCTCCGTCTCCGTGGCGCCTGGTTGGCGGCTCTTAACGGGACTCCTGTGGTCCCAGGAAGGTTTCTCTCTCTCTGAGAGGAAGCTGAAGGTCAGAAGAAGAGCAGGAGGGGGGAGGGAGGTGGTGGATGTTTGTCAGTAAGTATGATCTCCCAGCTGGCTTGTACTGGCAGCAGGTGCAGAGCTGCAGCAGGCCAACATCTGGGCAGAGCCTCTGGCAGTCCTCTCCATATTTAGCATCTCGCTGCTTTGGGTACGGGGATTAGGACCTCTGCCCACGAACAGAAGGATGAAGCGGAAGTTATCCAGCAGGATTGTGTGGAATGGCATGTTAGGAATCATTTCCTCCTGAGTCAGAGATGGCTGTTTTACTCGCCATTTCATTTCATTACTCGCCAGTCATTGATTCCATATAGCTGCGTTGCCCTGACTGGATCCAGATTCATGAAAGTGAGTTGTATTATAGTTTTAAGAGATGAAAGGTCCCTGGAGTTGCATAACCAATGACGTGAGGTGGCCTAAATAACTGCCTCCTCAAGTGTTTCTTCTCCGATGTTTAAGACAAATTACTAATGAGAGTATCCATTACCCCTAAGGACAGCAGTTTTTGTTTAGTTTTTTTAAATGCAGTGATCTTGGGTAACTTCTGAGTTCAATGTGATTAGTCTTGGTTGGCTGGAAGCATGCTGCACTCGCATAAAAAGACAAATCAAAAGCAGTCTATGAATTCAAAATTGCACGTATCTGTTGGTTTTGGATGCCGTGTTCTTCACGTACGATCACAGCTGGGTTGAATGCTTCTTGTAGGAGAAGACAGCTTGAAAAATAAGTTGATTGGCCTCTCCACTGGCCCCCAAAAATACTCAAGTGACAGATGATACTGATTTATTTTACTGGTCCTCCAAATCCCATTATCCGTGTAGCCCTGCAGTTGCAATGAATGCGGGCTGTGTCGCAATTTCCATTTCCTGGGTGTCTCCACAATGTGGGTTATGTGAGAGCTGATTCACTGCTGCTGGGGGCCTCGCTGCCTTGAAGCCCTGTGGCCCTTCATTCCGGCACCTGCTCCAAAATTCATCGAAACAACTCCAAACGCTGATCTCACTGGTTTAACACACATCATCCAGTCCCACCCTAGAAATCAGGATGATGTCAGCTGCCTGCAGCACATGGGGGTCTAAGTTGGGAAATTATCAAATGCATGAATCAACTGAGCTCCAGATGATCTTATCCGGACACCGCCCGTTCATCCATGAGTAGAAAAGCACAATTACACATTTGATTTATAGCTCCAAGGAATATTAGCAGAGCTTTCTAGAGTTTGCGTTAATGTCTGTTTCCTTGGCCCGCTTCGAGTTGTTTGTCGGAGGCCCTGATGTTTTTTACTTGCATGTGTAAGTGACCCACAGCTAAAACCCAGAGTCCATTCAACCATGTGAAATGCTCAGGGCTGTGAGGTCACTGTGGGAAGTCATCTAACCCAGAAAACAGGCATCTGCCAGACATTTTTTCAGCAGCAGACAATCCCCAAAAAATGTTCCTGTTTCAAATCAGTTTCCATGAGGATGAATTGGTTATGGGCTTTAGGGTACTTTTCGGTCACATTTTCGGGGGCGAGGGTGAGACAGCTAGAGATATCCTTATTTTTGGAATGCTGGGGGAGCTTGTGCTATTTAGCTACGCAGATTAGAAACCGTCAATTTCTGAGAATAGTCTTTGCAAAAAAAGGCGCCACATTTCCCCAATTCTGGGATATAAATATCTTAAAGAAGAAATGTGAGCAACAAATCTATTTACCACATAACAGATGAGCAATTCAAGCATCATCTAATGTGTTAAGTGTTGTCATGGTGCTTCAATTAAAGACCGTTTAATCAAATGAGATGTCTATAAAAGGAGAAGCTATGTAGATGACATGATGTGTTGTGGTGGTAAACCAGATTCCTGGTTTACAGTATTAGCTCAGAGATTTGGGCATTTTGTCTCTATGATTCTATCAGTAACCCACCACTATGAAGAGATCTGCATGGTGCAGACTGTTAGATGCACACTCTTATCTTATCTCCTGTCCTGACAACTCTGAACTCAAGATGAACCATCTCTTTCCTCTCTCTCTCTCTCTCTCTCTCTCTCTCTCTCTCTCAACAAACTGAGATGGTTTGATCGGAAAGTAAAGACACTCATTGTGCGGGGCTGGCTGGCAGACACGAGACAAACAAGTACCCACAGCTGAGAGTTTCAGTCAGTTACACAGTTCCTGTAACATCTCTTTTTTCACCGAGGCATGAAGGTGGCGAAGACAAAGGTGAGGTGTACGTGTGTGAGAACAGTGAGCCTTTGTTGCACACGACTGATTTGTTTTGACACCGAGACACAGCAAAAAACTGAGACCGCGCGGCTGCACGTCACGTGCATCAAGTGTGATTTTTCTTTTTCTTTGTGATTACTGGAACAATGAAGTCATACATAGAGACCTGTCAGACAAACAGGCAGGTAACTAAGGGATACACCAATCCAACTTCTCCTCTCCTGATGCCGATACCTCGTCTCAGCGTACCAATCCGACACCAGTGTTCTCTGGTTCCCAAATTTAAAATCTGTACAGCAGACTGCTTTGAACTTTTTGGAACCACTTTTACGTCAAGTAACACGAAACCTGGAAGGGATGTGGCACTAAAATCCGAGTTGGCAGCCTTGAATGGATGTAATTGTTAGAAGAAACTGTATGTAGATGTGGATCGATCATGTCTGATCTGCTTTGTCAGGTCAGTACTGGCAGTGATACCCAAATCATATCGGTGCATCTCTACAGGGACATTTTGCACAATACGAAATCAAGTATCCAGCTACTATAGTAGGCTTTTTAAAAAGTGTAACTTTGCAAATGGGACCTGTTTTTAAGATTAATATCCTCAGTAGGAACAGATTTGTTTGGTAAGGAAGCCATAAAGTGTTGAGAGACGAACGAGACACAAGTTTATCCTTTAGGAGTGAAAAATATGAGGACCTTGCAACATCTGGACAACATAGCTCTTGATGAGTACGCTCAGTCCCAAGTAAAAAGGCTGAAGGCACCATCATGACCCAGTGGTGGAGACATGCTGAGGCTCCTAAAACATCTTAAAAATGTTGTCCATGCAGTGTTTTTCTTGCACTGAAGCAAAAGGACACTCTGTTTGTCGGTGTTTTGGGGTTTTGCTGTTGGACGCCATCACATGTGCCTGTAGCTCTAGTTTATGAGTGACTGAGGATCCTGTTCATATGGCGACCCCTGGTGGACATGAGTCGTGAGGACTGTGAGGTTTAAACAGCAATAAAACAAAGAGGAAGGCATAAATCTTCAGACACATATTTATTTCTATTTGTAAACAGGCTCTTCCCAAGTATGGACACCTGAAATGAAATTAGCCTTCCACATTCATGACAAATCAATGTTTTATCATGACTTTATCATCTTAGTTATGAGTTCACTCAGCTTTAGCTCAGAAATCTGAAATGTATCTACTGTTATGCTCTGTCAGATATCAGTAAAAAGCTCCTAGTTTACATTACAAGTTTATATAGAAAAACGTGATAAAAGGGTTAGGGTTAGGGTTAGGGTTAGGGTTAGGGTTAGGGTTAAATTAAACATAGCACATGAAATCAGAAATGAGAACAAACATTTTTTAATAAAATAATCTTAAATCAAGGTCCACTTGCTGCCTTTTTATTGGTGCTTTCAACCACATCTCACGTTTGCTTAGATGGTTCAGATCAATATGACCACTGAGCAAACTGCTGATGAAGACAAGTGCCAAATAAAAAGTTAGAAATATGTTCTTGACATCAGATTATTTCGTCCAATGAACCTCTTACAAAGTCAAGAATGAACCTTTAATACTTTTGTTATAGCAGAAACTGAAGAAATGTTTAAGTTAATCCTGTCTGTTCTTTTAAAAGTCAAAATCAAATCAGTATCATCGTTTTCTTGGCAGCTATCATGTAAGGTCATGTTATCAAACGTCTTCAGACTTCGACAGTTTGAGCTTTAAAGTTAATAACAGTCAGAGTTTTCCTCATCAGTGTGTGATGGTGAGTGTTCACTGAGCCTGAGCTCCCTGGTTCTTACTCTCCTGCCACGACTTCTTCCTCAGCTCCAGCTCAGTGTCGGTAAACGAAGCCGGTCCCCAGTTAGTGATCCTCTGAGGTCCTTTATGACCTGAAGGACCAGGTTCAAACTCATTCATAATGCATTTCATTGTAGTGAAGCAGAACAAAGTACATGGCCAAAAGTATCCCTGTATGCCTGCACAATGAGCATCAGTCAACTCTTCTGGAGAAGCTTTTACCACATCTTAAGACCGGGCTGTGGAGAGTTGCTCACACTCAGCCACAAGAACACTAGTAAAGTCGACCACTGATGTTTGGTGATGAGGTCAGAGCTCTGTGCAGACCAGCCAAAGTCTTCCACACCAAACAGTTTGTTAATGCACTTTGATTTGTGCATGGGAGCATTTTCATAAAATTTGCGGGGAAGTTTGTGTAAAATGAGGTTATTGTCTGATATTTTTATACAATTCACTATATGTTTAATGATCACAGACAGGTTTGTCATTTGACAAATTCAGTATTTTCTTTTTGCTGATGCTTGGATAGTTCTTTCAGCTCTTTGGTTGTTTTAACTTTTGTAATGCAGGATGAAGACATTTATCAGTTTAAAAGGCTCTGTGAATATAGTTTGTATTTAAGTCTTCACTGTGCCCTTTATCCTGTGATTTTAAGTTTGTATGTGAAATAATAATCTAAATAACAATGATACTAAAAATAATCAAAAGTAACTGAAATGCTGTGATACAGAAATTTTACATGTCAACAAGGCCTCAAGACCCCCTGTGAGGCTTTGGTGACACCTAGTGGGGGTTAGGATCCCTAGTTTGGGAACCAGTGATCTAAAATATCATTAAGATTTTACTTAATTGAAACTGACAGGACACAAATACACAGAGGTGTCCACATACCTTGCTGCAACTCACAATAAAGGTGTAAATCATTCAAATTGTGGAACACTGCATTGTTAAAAACACATCAAGAAGCCTCATTTACATGATTTTAATACACAAGGTTCTTAAATTATTACATCTGTAATCAGCAAATACTAACAAACAACAATCAACTTCCCTACCTGGCTGGATGAGACGCACCAGCCCCTCGTGTTTGGCCACCTTGTCCTTCCAGTTTTTTGTCTTGTTTGTTGCTCGTTCAAGTTTCCTTGACACCTCCTGTGTCAGATAAAGAGGAGGTGAGAGCAGATAAACTTTGAGAAGATGTCAGCTGAGAGGAGACAGGTGGATAAATGGGCTGAAGGACACAGTTAGCCTGCAGGGGGAGCCGCAGTGACCGACTGTAAGTGACTGTGTTTTAGTTGATGAGTCAACCCTTTTATTTGATCAGAGAGTGATTTTAGTTACAGATACAAGAGCAGTGTAAACCTCCACATGTGTGACCTGACCTTGTACTGCTCCAGTGCTCCAGACCTCTCCTTCTCCAGCCTGTCTAGCTGCAGCATGGCTGCCTGCAGGTCTCTCTCCTTGGCCAGCCGCTCGGCCTCCAGCTCCTGCTTCTCAGCCTCAGTCTGAGACAGAGCCCTCTGCTGCTGCAGGTGGATCTCCTCCAGCTCTGCCCTCTTTGCTGCCTCCTCCTCCAGCAGCCTGTGATGGAAAGCACAGCGCTGATGCTTAACATGTCTTTAAATAGTCTATTTTACCCACGGAAACTCTAGTCAGAACAAACAAGGAGGAGGTGCTGGAGCCAGAACACATGGGCACATGTGGAAAAATCAGGCTGAGAACAGACGATCACACTTAACACGAATCTGCTCTGCATGTCTTTGGACTACGACATGAATCACACACTAACACAGGGAGGACATGCAGACTATCTGTCTGCTGTGAGAGTACTTCACTTATTATTAGGCCTACAGCTGTGGGGCGCCAATGTTAAACACTGGGCTATGGCATGGTATTGTTAGGGTAGCTTGTTAAGGAAACAGTGATACTAAAATCTGATTAAAGTCATGCTCTTTGTGAATTATTTTTGTTTTTACTTTTCATTTCTGTTTTTTCATCCGGTCTTCTTTTTGCTGCCTGCTCGCACGAAAGAACTTAGGAAAAAACAGTTTTTGCAGCAGGAAACACAAAAACAGAAATCGATGAACTGTCCGCCGGGATTGGCTCCACCAGCAAACCAGTTTGATTCATGTGCAACCAAATAAATGCAGACAGACAATTTTGATCTACTCTAAAAATGTCTTTGTTAGATGATTATCTGTAGGTTTTTTAAATAATAGCTGTCTTGTGATTGCTGATTTGTTAATCTAGTTTTCTTGTGATTAAGTTACTGCTAACCAAGCTATTTATAATATGTCAGCTGCCTGTGTCTAATGTGTTGATATACATATTGCAACATCCCTACAGGGACTCCTTTACTGTTTCTTCCTGGTATCAGCGGCAAAGCATCTAACTTGTCAGATCAGTCCGTACTTTTGTGAACTGACAGGCGACTGACAATATCATACACATACCACAAAAATGATATAAAACAACATTAAATAAAGAGTGTGTGTGACCTGGCCTGCAGCTTGCGCATGTTCTCCTCATCCTGCTTGGCCTGCCTCTCGTCTTCTAAGGCCTCCTCCAGCCGGTGGTACATGTCCTCCAGCTCCCGGACACGCTGCAGGTACTGCTCCAGTTCACTGGACTTCTGAGCCACCTGCTCCTCCATCTGCTGACGCACCTGAAGGAGCCAACACACACACACACACACACACACGCACACACACACACACACACACAGTGGGCTATCGAACCCAGAAATAATCTACAGCTCTTCACATTTCAGACTGTATTGTGACATTTGTTGTATTATGGCGTAATCTACCACCAGCAATGACGAAATCTCACTCGAGCAAACAATTATGTTTTTCGTATCTTACAGACATTTATCTGTTTAGTCATCGATGATTAATAAGTAGGTGCATTTGACACTCAGACAAAAGATGACTCAACATCATGGGATATGTCATTTTAACCTTTTTTAGCTTGTCTTTCCTGGAAGGAAACGGGGGAGACAAATAGAGCAACAAGTCTTATTTTCCCACATTCATTAGTTTTCTTTATGAACTTTTGGCAAGACATATGTCACGTCACACTTGTCAGAACCAGTATGAGCCAGGTTGTGGGAGGCAGACTCAGGCACACTGATTACCATTTTCTCTCTCTCCAGGTCCAGTCTGTAGCGATCGTGCAGGTCTACTTGAGTCTTCTTCCTCATGTGTTCCTCTGTTGCTGCTTTGGCCGCAGCCTCTTCCATTTTCTGTGACACACAAAAGAGGAAAGAGCTGTTACTTCTCTGCCCAACTCGCGGCTGCAACAGACTACAAAGAGAAATCCTTTGAAGACTAACAGGAATAGATAAATTAGTCGAATGTCTCTTTTCTTGTAGTCTCCCATACAATATTTTACATAGAAACCACCAGGATATGTTTCGCAGAATAGCCGACTATTCAAACATGTAATGAATTTCCAAATAATCCACGTAATTGGGCTTAAAAATATGAATGTGTGTGCCATCTGGCAGTTCAAAAAGAGAAGTGAAAAGCCATCAATAATCTGCTGCAGCTCTGAAACAATGGAGTTCATACGCCTTGCCCTTCGCTGGACGCAGGTGTCCCTGACTGATATGCAGAAATGTTTGCATAGCAGTTTTGCTTCCTTTTTCAGTGTGAATGTTCTGCTGCATCATGGGTGTGTGTGCGTTTCTTAAATCAGTTGGGGCGGTAGGTTATTTTAAGACAGAATATGTGAGAGAATATAGGGAAGTGGACAACACTGTGACTTATCTTACTGGAAATAGAGTTATAGCAACCATATTTGGGTCAGTAATAAGATAGACAGTGCTTTCGGACGTCGTGTGTATCTAGGAGAAGACAAGATGGACTTGTTTCGTTATCTAGAGCCAGATTTACAAGAATACAGACTAACCTGATGAACCTACCATAGCTCACATTTGTACCTACAATAAAGCACGTACTTGACTTGTATTTGTTTGTATGTTTTTCCTGTAATTAGCTACAGTGGTTACATCTGTAAACCATAAAGCCACAGAAAGTACATTTACATCCTATTCCATTCAGTTTTTGAGACTGTGTGACTGTGACTGTGATTCAGCTCTCTCCTCTCTGTGCTTGAAGTAGTGTTATCGGATTAGATTGCATTGTTACATATTTACACTAACCCTAACCCATTATTTTATTTAAAACGATTCAAAAACAGGACATCTGGGTCACTGATTGATCCAAAAGGGATGCAAAATGTTTTATCTTTGCTTGTTTTTCATAAAAAAAATGAAGGGATTTAAAATGTGTGTGACATTTGAGTTGTGCAAATGTTTACTGAACCCAACAAGGTGTGATAGCCTCTTTCTGCAAGTTAGTTTTTTCGTGTTGAGTACGGAGCAGTACCATCCTCATATCCTCCAGCTGTCTCTGTTTGTTCTCATTGGCCGCCTGGAGCTGCTTCATCTTCTCTGCCAGGTCGTCCTCCTCTGTCTGCTGCCTCTGTCGGAGCTCCCTGCGCCTCAAACGGGCCTCACGGTGCGGAGACGGGAGCCCTAACCTCAGCAGCTGGATGCACATTTGAGTAGCTGCCACGAGACGGAGCGAAAAAGGGATCACTGAATAATTTACTTTCACAACAATCTGACTATAGACACACCGAGTAACTATGACATTTAAAAAACGTAGTGACTGGTGTAAATGAAGAGATGACGAAACTCTTGAGTCAGTTACAAAGAAGTGAAAAATGACTAATCAATACCTTGAATCCATTCCTGCTTTTTCTTTTTATCTGACGCGCTGATCTCAAAGCTTTTATCAGTGCACTTGATAATAAACAGGCATTTCTTCCCTTCTTTGTCTGGCAGAGACTGCAAGAGAGATCCAAGAGAGCCATTAGTTCAGACCATGCTGATCCTATTTCTGAACCAAATTATTCACTAACTGACTGAGTTTATTAATAACAATATTACCTATGTATTATAAATGATATACTATAAACAGATAATTCTACATCCTGACATAAATAAAAATACACAGTTGAACTGTTGACCTCCACGCAGCAGTTTCGGTCCAGAATGATGTCTCCTTTCTTCTCCACAAGATCCTCAGAGATGTAGTACGACAGAGAGTTGGGTCGAAGGATGAACCAGCGCTCGGTCCAGTTCTTCCTTTTGTGGCCCTTTTTCATCATGTAGCCCTTCAAAACACAAACACACAGTGTAAACAAAGACACTCGAGTCAGTTCATTATTCTGTCATTAATCACTGTGATATATTAGACATAAATTATGCTACTTAGATACAGAATAATTAATTATTTGCCAACAAACATGGAATATATGTGTATAACATCCTGTAGATGCAACATACATTATATATTTAAGGGTTAATATGTTTCAGTTATAGTTCAATAATGTTAAAAACATAAAAAAACATGAAAATGAATTAACGTTACCAACTGAATGTGAAGAGGTGACAGTTGTGATGTTCTTTCAAAGACGCAGAAACATCTACGGATTTTTTTACTTTTAGGATTAAAAATTGGATTTATATTCAGACATCCCCTGTTGTTATTGTAGCCATCTGTGTGCACCCAGAGCTCAGTGATGCTACTTTATATTTATACAGAAGGAGGTCGAAAAAGAAGAGTGCTTGAGGAAAAGTAAGCAAGGAAGTTGTTCTACCCGTGTTGAAGTGCTGAAAATATGTGTCTGTTACTTTATTCCAGCTTTCTTTACTATGGACTAAGTTAGCATAGCCCTCATTCATCCAAACTCTGTTCAGAAAACAAGTATTTTAAAAGTCGTTTGCTTGTTGTCTTGCGGGCAGACCTGACATAGTATAAATTAAGACAGATCGCCATCATGATGTAGTTGTTTCGGCATCCTTTTGATCTTTTTATTGCAATCACAGAGAAATCTGTTTATGTTGGGCTCATGCAGCTGTAACATTTATAATTGGGTTCAAGCTGTTCATAGTTACTCGTGCGAATAAACACAATAGCCATATTGTAACCACTTGGCATTACTGCTGTTAGAAGAGTTTGTCACATTTAGTAGTTTCAATAAAATCAAATCTTTATCCAAATAGTGTGCTGGCTGTGTCTGACTACATTAACATTATAATAAATAACCTACTATAGCTCACAACTGTACCTACAATAAAGCACGTCCTTCACTTATATTTAGCTTTGTTTCATATTTTTCCTGTAATAAGCCACAGTGGTTAGATAAGATAACATCAACATTTGTATGTCATAAAGCCACAGAAAGTATTTACATCTTATTATGATCAGTTTTTTAGACTGTACTGCATCTCTGTGTTTGAAGCAGTATGTTTTAGTGTTGTTGGATTAGATTGCATTATTATATATTTACGCAATATTATTTTATTTAAAACTATTACAAAACATGACATTTGGGTCATTGATTGCCCCAAAAAGGAGCACTATCTTTTTGTGACCGTCAAAATGTTTCATCTGAGTTTGTTTTTCATAAAATTACTGTGGGATTTAACGGGATGAGATATAAATAACAGGAAAGAGCAAACTATAAACAGTGATAAGATTGTTTATTTTGGGTTCATACAGCTGTAACAGTAAGTGTGTTCAAGACGTAGTTACTCGTGCTGGCTGTATATGACTACATATCATATCAGCTACTGTTATATAGTATATCTTCTTTATGAGTATCTTGTTCATGCTTGTCTGTCAAAGCACTTTGTAACACTGTTTTTAAAGGTGCTATATAAATAAAGGTATTATTATTATTGTTATTATTATTATTATTATTATTTATGATTGCAATAACTGTGTTTTTGTCAAACCAAACAATAAGTGACATACTGTTATTATGCTCTCCATAATAATGGTAGTCTAACAAAAATCTATATTTGTCTATGTAAATGTTAAGTAAATATTAATTGCAATGTCTGATGTAACACATTTAATTTAACTTTTACAGATCTTATATTTTTATACATAACGTTATTTACTTCTCTTTTTGGGAGAAAGTTATAATTTCATATTTTCTATCTACTTATCATCAAAACATAATTAAATTATGTATACAATATTTTTTACAAATAGTATTTTTTTAGCCATGAGTAGTGTCTGCAGGATTAGTGCAGCCTGTACCCGGCAACAGAGGCAAATAAACTTCAATAATACCTGATGCTGCTGCTGCTGCTGCTGCTCGATAACCACATCGCTCTGTGCACTGTTGCAAATGAAGTCGACTTAGACAAGCACGTGCCATTTTCTTTCAACTCATGGCTTCTTTCTTTTGTGTATGTGTCTTTGTGTGTGGGAAATATTGGATAACTGTGTACACAGTACATGTGAGATCAATGTCCTGTCTAACCTGCTTGAGCACATCCAGTATGAGTTCCTGGAAGACCTCACTGATGGCCATGGACAGCGTCTGGCGGTTCATGCCCTTGCTGAAGTAACCCATCCCCACCAGTTCAATCAGCTCCCAGGCAGTCAGGTGGTTCTTCTTCGTGTTCAGCTGCAGCTTGTAATCTGCAAACTTCTCCTCACTCGATCCAGTCCCCGTGGCCTCCATCAGCTTTCGCAGCAAGTACTCAATCTAAAGAGATGGACAGACAAAAGAGCTTAAAAGCATGTATGCTTGAGGGGATGTTTAGAAATTTCCACCTCTTTGTTCAAATGTTTTACTCTGAAGTAAAAAAAAAAGAAAGAAAAAAAAAGCCACTGTTGGGATCTTTCTCACCTCCTCAATAATGATGACTAGCGGGTATTTGTCTTCTGACAGGAAGTTAAACATGCACCAGACTTTAAAAGCATCATCATCTGAGATGAGGAGCTTTTTAGTGCAGATATTTTTCTTGTAACACAGAGTCCAGCACATCTTGTTGAACTCCAGTAGATCAAACTCCTCCTGTACCTGAGAATAAAAATACAGCATTGAGTCAGAGTCAAAGTCAAACTGGTCAGCTCCAGTGAGAACAGTGTGTTTACAAATGCTAAGCATGAGACTAGTGTTTGTCTCCTTTCAAAACCTCCAGTCTGCAGGATGTGAGGTACAAACCTCGTGTAATTAAATGCCTCATTTTTATTCAAGTCAGAGCCTACGAGAGAAAGGCAAGAAAACAGCTTCTAAGTACAAAGAGTGAAACTCAAGCAGTGTACTGACATAACAGTTTGTGTCGTTAACAGATGTGTTTTCAGTGTATTACACTGTGTTCACTGAGCTGCAAGGCAGAAGAAGAAGAATGTCTATTTTTCCAACGAGTATAAGGATGCAACACTTTTATCTACACATTTCAAAACAATTACTAAACTAAGACTGAATAAATATTAGACAAACACATAGCCACCCAGGGTACAAAAGAGAAGTGGTTTTAAGCATTTCCTCTCCTACGGACCAAATCAGGGCACGATTACTCATCGCAATCTTAGTCATAAAGTCTGTGCTGCTGTTTTCATTGATTGTGTAACTGTCGAGTTAGTTCGTTTTCAAGGCTTATAGTTTATAGTCTTAAAAAATGTCTTTGTGAGTGTGTTCATTAAAAAAAAAGCCTCTCTAGTCTTCCGACCTCTCAAGGCACTTTGACACTAAATACCACATTCACTCATTAGGGTATGAATGATTATTACTTCTTAGTACTAACCATGTTCATAGATGTTGAAATTATTATTAATAAGCAGTAATAATAAGATCTAATAAAATCTCAGTCTGGCTATCAATTGTGCCTTGTCATTTCCCTGCAACTCAGTTATGCCTCTTTCTATTATGAATTTTAAATCCATGGAAATTCTATATTTGTAAAACTTTCCTCTTACCAAGAAAAGTCATCACAAAGTAATGCTTGGTCGAGTATGAGAAACACTAGTTCACATATTCAGTGGGAAGTAAGAGACTACGACTGCTACTACTTTATTTGGCGTATGTGTCCCAAGTTCTTATTCAACTGAATAGGTGGCATCTTCAGGTTTGGTGTCCGGTTTTAATAATACATCCATGGTACTAACATAAATGTATCCGTAACTCCATACGTAGAAAACTGTGAGTACCAAAGTGCCAAAAACGGGCAGAGAATGTCTGGTCAGATTTGTGATATTGTGTAAAGTTATTTATGCAAAGTCCTTTAAGAAAACGGTAACTCTATGTCCCGTGTGTTAGATTTAGTGGGATTTATTGGAAGAATATGCCAGAAATGGAATAGTGAAAGCAATGTTTTCATTAGTGTTTAAGCGACAAGAGAATCACATTTTATCTACAGAGAACAAAGGGTCTCCTTCTTTATCATTTTGCCCTGCCATGTTTCTACAGTAGCCTAGAACAGACCAAATAAACACCAGAGTTATGCAGCCACTGTAGTTTCTTTTATACACTTGGAAGGGGAAGGGCGAGGCGATTCATGATTCAGTTGGTTCACAGCTGGATGACACTAAATCTAAAAGAGCAATGTTGAAATGATGTTAAAGTTGAACATTAAGTTGCTAATCGCTGTTACATCCACTATTTTGTCAACTCCGTGACTGAGCAAATATTGATATTAGTGATTATCTGTAGGTATTTTTTATTATAGCTGCTTTGTGACGGTTGATTTGTGATTTAGTTTCCCTGCAATCAGTTTACCACTATCCAAGCTAGCCGTTATACTAGCCATTATGGCTAATATATTGCTAATACAACAGTCTAATGAACTAATTTACTGTTGGACTAAATGTTATGTATTTTCTTCTTTTTATGTCTAGGCTTGGGGACTCTTTGCATGGCAACAATGTAACTGACAGCTAGTCATTGGTCAGATAGTCTATAACACTGATTCTGTGAATCTTGTTTCCTTGTTATCCATTTTTTAGAATATCTAACCAAGTCTTGTCTATGCAATTTCTGTTATCACTACTGTTGTCTGATATCGTATATCAAACTCAAAGGCCAGGTCTTTAATCTTTCTTGTATGTGTAGATCGCTGTGTATCGGTACTGAAAAGCTATGATATTGGTACTATAATTGAAAAATGTCAAACGATACCCAAGTTATTATGTCAAATTATAGCACATTAACTGGATTATCTCATTCTCCTTCAAATATTTCAGCATGTTTGTCCCCACCTTGTCAAGAATAAACTTGTTGAGGTAAGGCATGTAGCCCTGGTTGGACAGCGGCCCTTTATTATCATCATTGAAATGCTCTTCCAGTGCCACAGGGTCATGAGGGATCTTCATCACTGTACACAAGCTGTGAGACAGCACCTAAAGAAACACAATTTAAATATGAATGACCATGAGTTACCATAACACATGAGAGCTGCAAATCATAACACGTTATTATACAGTTACACATTCTAGCAAAATTAATATATGCATGTGGGTAAGTTAGAATAAAGCCTGAGATCAGTTTTTTATATTGCACATGCAAAAAAAACTGTTGCTGACATTTACAAGCATCACTGGCCAAGCGTTCAACTTCTCTTCTTTAAGGTAGTCTTTCTCTATTTATACTGAAGCTTCTTCCTCCAAGTTAGTTCAGCTACCTGCGATAAGCTCTGAGCACACCCAGAAGCGTTTCCTTTTAACCATACAGCACTGCAGATTCATATCAAGATTAAATTCAAACCACCTCCGCTTGTAAACAGTTTCCTCTGATGGTCCAAAGTGTGCAGTATATGGTAGATAGTTATATTTGAATTGGCCATGACAGTGGTATAAAGACCTTAAATACATCCCCAAAAATGTGGACTTTAATAGTTTTTCTTGAGGCCACTCCACACTGTTGAAAGAGCATATGTGAGAGATGAAAAACCCTGCAGGATCCTTGAAGTCAGACTGTGTCTTTGTCAGGCCGGGCACATAGACATCAGACCCAGCAGGCAAACAAACTCTGGCCCAGGCTTGTCATACAGCAAAACACCACCACTGTCTGGCCTTTGCCTCAGTAAAACAGCCGGTAACACGTTTTCACATTTCTTTGACAACAATAGACGTGCATTTTACATGCATGTTCAGTTAAGAAAAACACACGTATAATACAACAAATATGCATCTCTGCAGTACAGAAAAATATACATTTTGTAGTGATGGTAAAAATGTGCACTGTAAGTAAAAGTACCAATATGAAAATATTAAATTACAACTCAACAAGTAAAAGTACTGCATTCAAACAACAAGTATTATCAGCTGAATTTACCTAAAAGTATCCAAAGCAGATGTACTCATTATGTTGATTTGGCCACATTTAGATATTTTATTGTTACATTATATTTATTATTATGTTATTACTAACTAACTGTAGGGTATACAGTGTACAATTAGCCAGGCAGTAGTAATAATTCTAATATTTTCCCTGAAATTAAGGTGTCAAAGAAGTTGATATACCACACTGTGAAAGTACCTCCACAACAAGTCAAAGTCGAAACCTTAAGCAATCAAGTATTATTAGCAAAGTGTACTTACTACTAAAGTAATCCTGCAGTAAAATGCTCCCTGACAGTGTTTTACTAACATATATGATGTTTTTAGATAAATATGATATGCTGCGTTAATGTGTATATTTCATTTTACTGCTGTAGAGTTTATGACTGTGCTAATTTTGACTGCTTTATATACTGCTTGGTAGAAATGCATCATATTCCTTAAGATTATCCATATAGTATTTGTAGTGCTGCTGTCCTGTGAGACCCACATATCTATATACTTTTCATGAACAGCTCTGTTTTTCAGTTTTGTGACAATGTAACTAAATCCAAGAGGATTTAAAATACTTAAAATAAAAGTAGTAGTAGTAGAGTTTCCTCAAACCATAAAGAAACACTTAATCTATCAGTTTATCAGAAACAGTCAATCAAAATCACCAAGTCTGTACTAGTTTTAACTGGACATGAAGACAAACGTAAGTAACGTACACAAGTACCTGACCTGTATACTTAAGTAAATGTACTTAGTTACATCTCACCGCTGAGTTTAAGTAGCATAAAACGGAAATAACGCTCAGAAAAGGCAAAGTGTCAGGGCCTTGAAAAGTGTACTTACTGTGGATGTGAGTACATGTATCTACTTTCCACCAATACTAAAAGTTACACAGTGAAATGTAGTTCAGCCGTATATTTATCACACAAAGTAAAAACAAGTATTACGCAGTGGACGTTGTAACGACAACAACCGTTACAGTTACCTAGAAACGAACGTAACGGTGGGGATGAAAAGTAACGAAGGTTACTTACTTAAGTACAGAGTTAGTTTCTGTTCATGTTTGTTTTGTTTCTGTTCACTACACCCAAACAAAAACAAGAAAGCTGAAGTGAAACGCACCTTTAATTGAGATTTGGAAACTTTTCCACGCTGGTCCACGTCCAGAGCTGTGAATGCGTGCCATATGGATTTTAACAGCTCCTCTCGAAGCCACATCTTGTTTCAGCAGCACCAGAAGGACGTCTGTCTGTCTGTCTCTCTGTCTGTCTGTGTCTCTGTCTGTCTGTCTGTCTGTCTGTGTCACTTCATGTCTGTGTGGGATCACTGTCCGCCTCTCAAACGCAAACGACATGTCGGTGGTTGCAGCAGTGTGCTGATAGCGCCACATAACGTTTCATTTCATTTATTTACATCATCGTAACTCGCTGCCAAAACTGATCATATACTCAAACCTGCAGGGAGCACACTAACAATCCTTCACCTAAGAGTAAAATGACTAACACCACCCTGTGCTGTGCAGCACGGCATTGAAAAAATGTTGCTGAAGTAAGAGCATGTAGTTTAATCAGAAAGATGTACTAAAATAAGTTCATTAAAGGTAAAAGTACTCAATGCAGAACATATTATTATACATTATATCTATAGATTATTACTAATATACTCATATTACTATATAAATATTATGTTACTGCTGTACTTAAACCATTTAAGTGGAGATATTTTGTAGGACTGCAATTTTGTATGCACAATGATTATTTTCTCCATTCATGAATCGATTATTTGGTTTGTAAAAATTCAGAAAACACTCAGAAATGTCATTACAAGTGATATCTTCACAATGCATATTTGGTCCAAAACTAAATTTGAACCAAAAAAAAATGGCAAATTCTCACTTTTGAGTGAGCCATGAACCATGAAATGACTTAACGATTCCAAAAAAATAGTTGTAAATTAATTTTATGCCAGTTGACTAATATATCGATCTGTATACTGTTGGCTAATTCAATAACAAAAAATCATATTTTATATTATCTTCATATGTTTTGTAGACAATTATCCTATTTTAGAAAGTAACTAAAGCTGTCAAACAATTGTAGTGGAGTAAAAATTTCCTTCAGGAATGTAGAATGGAGTGGTATGAAGAAAAAAAAAACTCAAGTACTTCAAATTTGTATTTAAGTACAGTACTTGAATAAATGTGCACTCTGCTGCAGCTGCATGTTGACTAACAGCAGTTAGACTGAACTGAGCATTAAAAAACCATTAAACACATAATACAGTTCATTTTAAGTGGGAGGAAGTTAATTATTCTGAGAGTTTGATTAAAGTCATAGGGGAAAAGTCATCCTGCAAAAATGAGCTGGCAGGCCTTTATTAACTACTGTTTTTTTTCTATGCAACCTTCCTGTGCTACAATACTGGATTTAATAAGTGTTACAATTATTAAATCAATAATTTGGGAAACACACAACTGAAACTATTTTGGCACAGGGCAACACCACTTTAAATTGTTTTCAAATTTGCTGTTTTAATGATTTTAAATGACATTCTGATGTTTTTAATGATTTTTTTTTTTTTTTCATTTTTATTTCTATTGCTTAATGTCCAATGTTTTTCCTTGCCTCTGTAAAGCACTATGAATTGCCTTGTGTACGAGTTGTGCTATACAAATAAACTTGCCTTGCCTTTAGAGCATCATGTCAGCTGATACTGTTAGTGAATCGTTATAGACCTTTTCCACAGCAGACATTTTGACTGGGCTCCTCAGCCAACCAGAGCCCTGACACAGATGAAAATGAATGAAATGAAACTCAGCCAGTGTTTATTTTATTATACAGGCCTGCGCCCCTCCAGCCTTGTTTAGGAACTTAATCAAACTGTTATACTGCAGTGCTGCTGCATCGTTTGTGGTGTCCAGTGACTGTTATATCTTTCTAAAAGGTTGCTGGACAACTCACAGGGATGCTTATATCTGGCACAGGGTGGAAAACGTTCGGATGAATTTGTTAAGCGTCCCAGTGGTTCATTGGAGATATTATATACATTTTCTTTTTTTGGATGGCCTAATCCTATAACCAAGCTTGTGTGTAAATACAGGATATTACCTCAAAAACAAATCATGTGGGGGGAACATTTGAAAAAAAAAGAAGTGAAGCTCATTAACTAGCTACTTATAAAGCAGGAGAAGAAATGCACCTGTACAAAGGAAACACTCGAGGTCATGGATCCCTTAGCTTTTTTTTTTGTTTTTGTTTTTTTTAATATGTTGTTGTATATATAGATGGTTCATCCATACACCAACCAAAAGCTTGAGACCTTCACGATAAGTCCAATTGTACATGCTTCAGTGATGTATTCAATTGTACTTTCAGTGCTCAAAAACACATGTCCTGTAGCCATACTGAACACCAAGAACATTCTCTTTTTTTTTTCCTGAAATCAAATGTTTCCGAGTTGCCCACCGATATCCACTCTGTAACCAGATGCGTGACAACCAGCCATTACAGAAGTCGCTTGCAAAGTAACAAAGTTACAGCTGTTTTCTTTTTAAATAGTCTCCAATTTAAAAAATTTGCAGTCTGATACAGAAGGCTAGGAGACCTGAACAATATGAAAGTGCTAGTCATTAATTTACAGAGATCAGGCATCACATAGTGCTATGAAGTATCCAATATGCTACATATGAATACAGCTGTTAACACCTTACAAATGCCTCTGGTTGTCTTTTCAAGGCTACTTGAAAAATCAATAACCTTGGCTTGTATGTACATAAACATGTGTGTTTGTTTATGCAGAAAATAACGTAGATATCACCACTACCAGAGGTATAATCATTACAGCCGTTTGGCCACAACAGTGATAATGAAATATTTAGTCCCATTATCAATTTCTAACTGTTAATCCCCCAATTTTGTTTAAGTGGGAAAAAAAAACAAACAAAAAGAGTTGCCGTCATGGTATCCCCTCCACACATTTGGGCTCCAGATGACAACGTTGTTCAGAGCTTCTTCTCTTGCATCGTGCTCAAGTTCTTGGTTTGTTTTCCCCAGCCATTGGTTGCATTTTGGTTGCTTTCCCACATCTTCTGGCGCTATTTCCCCCGTTTGAAAGATTGAAGCATGACTGAGAAGAACCAGTTCTGGAACCACTACTTAAGGGAACAACACAAGCTTTTTTTCACTTCACTACAATCAGTCACAGAGTAATAAAAAGTAGAACGGATGACTCAATTCATTCCTGGAGCAGTGCCTCCAAAGTTGAAAGTAGATGGCACCACTGGCGCTGTGAACTTGTACCCGCCGTGTTTCTCGATCATCTTGGATTCTGTAATTAGACAATAAGTAACAGGACTTAAAAATCACACATTGACACAAAAAGTTGTTTCCCCCGTAGGTTTAATGTGGCTGGTGTTAGACCTCCCGATAGCTGGCCATTTTAACTGTCAGCAAGTCGAAGACAGACTGAAAAAAACTTTTAAATTGGTCTTTCCTGCGTCATTGTTCACAAAAACGGCAGGTATGCAGTTTCAAGACAAGACCAGCTTTGTAAACCGATTAGTGATTCAAACATGGTATCCCAAAATACACTCCTCTTTTCCCTTCCTCACCCTCTGCTGTTCTCAGCTCAGGTGCTGAAGGCTCACATTGTTTCTCTATGAAGACCACACCGAATTCTGGCACAGCTCTGCCACCCAGTGTGATCAACACTTTTTTTGGGGGCTTTTTATGACTTTGTTATGAGTCAACATTAGACGGGAAAAGGAAAGGAAGCGAGAGCGAGCGATAAGGTTGCCAGTCAGACTTGAAACTGATCAAAATCAGTCCCTGAAGCCTTTGACCACCCATTTGCAGGTAGCTCCACAGTATGTTGGCATTTCATTATAGAACTGGGATTGCAACACACCCGTTTTATTTTTATCATCCCAGTCTGTTTTTGTGCCTGTATAAAAAAATAAAAAAATAAAAAAATAAAAAAAAGGCACAGTGGTAGCACCTTTGTTTAAATGCGTTTATTCATTTCTCTTCTGCTTTTTCATGTATACATTTACTTGGAATAAAGATGCTTTTGTAATGTTTAGTTTTGCTTTTGAAACTACATCAATAACAGAAAAACAGGAAATGGCATGTAAAAGGGCTTTATTGTCAGATTGAAGTGCCGCATCAGGTTGTAATTGGAAAATTGGAGTACAGTCTGAGCTGGTGCTCACCATGTGCTGCCCGTCTCTGGTCTGCAAGTGTGCCAATGTCCTGAAGATGTTTGCCCTGTTCCTCATCAAGGGCCTGTGTTAGTGCCTGGTACCATGCTGGGTCACGGCTCTGGATATCTGCATCAAGGTAAAGTCAGATTAGTGACCGATGTACGACATGGACATGTTTGTTTTATTCCATCAATAGCTTGTCATCTTACTCTGTAGTATGGCTTTGAAGATTTGATACTCGTCCACTAAGTTGTCTTCGTCGTCTACAGCTGTAGTGTAGCCCTCCAGTGCCGTCTCCTCAGCATCGTCCTCCTCCCAGTCTTCATCATCTCCATCCTCTCCTGCGTGCTTCGCCAGCATCTCCAGGTACTCTTGGCCCTCCTCGTCGATGTCGTCTTCATCACTACCCAGTTCAGCTAAATTCAGAGATATAAACACTTAATCACTTCACACACACACACCTTCAGCTGATGCAAAACAGCACATCAAATTATCCTCGCGCTTTACCGTTGTCCTCCTCGTCTTCTCCATCTTCATCGTCGTCGTCGTCATCGTTCTCATGCTCTGCTCGACAGGCGTACGCCCTCTTGAGGCCATTGAACAGAAGGATGGCTGCTGGGAGAAGCTGACCGGCCACCTGATTGACAGCCTGAGGCCTGTGCTCGAGGTCAATGAGAGCACAAAGTCCGAGAATGCACATCTTCCTGTCGTGGAGGCTGTGAGGGGGGGGGGAGAGCAACACGTTTGTTCCTTTAGAAGCTGACTCATTTATTGTGAGGTACAGAAACTGTATATTTCAGCTGTACATTTGTAGAGATACACATCAAACTCTTACCCAAGGAAGCAGTCGACATCTTTGAGCCACTGGGTTATAAAGTGGTTAGTGATGGGCTCAGTGTTGTTTGGAAAGCGCAGATTCTCCAGAGTGTTCAGGAGAAGAGGGGGGCTGTAGTAAAGTGCAGCGATGGCAACCTGCAGGCACATAGTCCTCAGCTCGCTGGTCTTCACCTCCCGCGTCAAACGCTCCAATGCAGCGGCCACAAACAACGGCACGACCTGCAACAGAAGTTCATCTTTAATAAAAGCCAAGCGTGTACATTACAGAGGCTACATTAAAAATAGAATTTCAGGAATGAATGTGTACTGTAGATGTTTTTCTTCATCTCACCAACCTGAGGTGTACATTTGTTTTTCCTCATACTGACCTGGTCAATGCCACGACCTTTGCACTGCAGAATGATCACCTCCAGGAGCTTGGCTGCATGGCATTCTGGGTCCTCGCCTGGATCACCTGTCAGGACCTGCGTGAAGTAAGACAGTCAGGTAAGCCTCAAATCACCACAAACGTCACACTTCTCTTACATCACACGTACGCAACGGCACTATCTTACCTTCTTGCACATGCTATAGATGATCTCCAGGTATTTGGTGTCAGATAGCAGAGTATCTGTGTCAACTGTGACATAGTTGTGTAGAAGAGGCATCATATCTGAAACACAAACATTTTATTTTCCACACAGCTCAATTTACAGAAAATATCCTGAGTGAGAAAATGTGAGGATGTTACAGAGCATAGATCCAGTGCTAGTGCTCTATTTTACGGTTCTAAGCCAGTACCTGTGAAATAGTCGAATCCATCCTGCTGGAAGACTTCATACACCAGTGGAAGGAGCTGCCACATCTGTGGCGACACCTGCTGGCAGGTCAGACTGTGAGCCAAGGACAGGATCTCCTCATAGAACTCTGAGAGGAACAAAAGGAAAAGAGACGGTGAGTTGCTGGAAGTAAAAATAAGTCTTTTAGTGTTTATTATCAACAGATCACAGCAGACAGATATAGTTAGTGCAACGTGCAGGTGAAATGTGGAAGTACAGGAAAGACCTGCCCTGCTTACCGAGTACATGTTGCTGCAGCACAGTGCCAATCACCTGCAGACAGATGCCCTCCAGCTGCTGGGTGATCTGAAACAACACAAGTCAATGATCAATATGCTGAAGTCCAGAAGATAAAGCTGTTGTGATCAAAGATGTCTATGGTTTCATCATGTTCCCAATACTACAAATATTGTGTGGTGTCATCCAATACAAGGCTCTTATAATTTAATACATGAAGCAAACCGTTTTTTGTCTAAAATGTGTACAACAATATCAAATATTCCCTCAGCAGACACGTTTGTTTAGTGTTAGTTTCTCAGCCTACTGTGTGTTTAACATTAAGGAACTGCATAACAATTGAAATGAGATAGACAAAACTAAAGAAATTATTTTACACACAAAAGGCATTCAGGATTTCAGGATCCAATTTTCAGTTCAGACATTAACATCCTTGATTTTAGTTAATGAATAAGTTATTGGATAGATTTCCTTGGTTAAATAAAAATAGTTTTAATTCTTTGTAGCAGAGTGATGCACATCAATGACCAGTGAACTGTTATGCAATCAAAAAAAAAAAACCTCGGTGTAAAAGCAACGCTCGGTCAAATCTAATAGCTTCTTGGCTTTGAGCGCTAGCAGTCCTGTGTTTCGGGCAGACATGGTGGCAGCGTGCCCCGGCACTATTTCTAGCGTTTGCCTCAGCCTCTGAGTCATTTTGAACATGGTGAGAACAGAGCGTGTTCCCAGGAGTTGGTGGGTGGCTGAAGTGTGTTGGCAGCAACGCTACAGCAGACCAGAGCCGCTTCTGCAGATGAAGTGCCACTGAGATGAGTGATCAGCCAGGAGATGGAGTGAGTGCGTGTGGGCAGAGATGCTCAGCGGCTATGATGCTAACCTCTTTGTGGTCCTCCACCACACTTAGCAATGTGTCAATGGTATTGAGGATGCCCATAGCAGTCACAGCCTTGTCATCTCCTCCTTCCTCATCAGGCCCCGTCTGGATCACCTGGTTGAACGTCATAGCCTGTCAAAGGGTGGACAAAGAGACTATTATGATTGGATCTGTGGACTTCACACATTCTGCCTCGAGGCTGAAGGTCTTCAACATTAAATACAAGGAACTGGTGAAATCCTACTAGAGCTGACGGTAGCTTTAACTGTTAAAGAAATATAGAGCTGGCAAAAAATCAAAAGAGCTGCTGTGCAACTGACAGCCATTGGCAGTATATAAAAGCTTGTGCAAAGAGAAGAAAGCAAATGTTACTCTGCAGTGTGGCAATCTTGGTGATCTTGTAGTTTCCGATTTTTGTGGCATTTTTGGGAAAAAAAATAAAAAAAATAAAAAAAAATCAGACGATTGCTTCTCTTTGGATTGCTCCATGAGTAACTTTTATCTCGTTTGCTGTGCTCCATCTGAATGAATTTGCCCTTTAGATTTGCAACTCAGTGGCCCTTGAAGGTATGCAGCCACTCAGTTATTGCACCGTGTGAATTGATAACCGCAACATGTAGCCTCTTTTACTGACGGCGCTTACCAAGTGCTGCGTCATCTCCACTGCAATTGGTGTGACCTCCTCGCTATATTCACAGATCATCTTCTGTATGACATTGGTGAGGTCGTCGTTCTCCGTCTCCCTGACAATGTGCAGGAGCGCCTGCATCACTGGCCGGATGAAGGGGGTGATGTATTCTTTGGCTAATGGACACAACGCACAAGTTCATTTAGACACTCAAAGAAAAACTACAACCGGATTACACAAAAGAAAAAAAATAAATAAATAACACGAGTGACTTGCTCACCTTTCTCCTGGTTACTGATAAGAACCTGGAGGGCAATAGCCGCCTCCACCTTAACTGGCATCTCGTTGTCGTTGATTAAACAAAGGCGGGTCAGCTCGAGAGCCGTCTGCAGGTTCTGGTCACTTTTGAACTTCACCTCACAGAAGTAATGCAGCACCCAGCAGGCCTAGAGAAATGTAGGAGAAATGCATTAAATGACCCAACTAAAAGCAAAGTAGTTTAGTAAATGTCTGCTTAATTATGAAATGATTACTTACTCTGGCTCTCATGTAGCCCAGTTCACTGCGGAACAGGGGGAAGACATGATTCTGTAGCATGAACTCCATCTGGTCTTTATAAATTTTTTTCTGTGTTGAGAAAGAGATAAAACAATTTACAACACATCCTGTGGGTTCAGTGTTTTTACTCCAAAGTATCATACACAGGTACAATATTCAAATGGACTACAACAACACAATAGCCAAGTAGGTGCAATAGTTTTCCATCTCTAACAGTGCATAGCTAGGGTGTGGAATTTACAGCTGAATGCTCATGTGAGCAGCCATACTAAAAGCAAAACAGGAACGTGCTTTGAAAACCAAGTTCAGCATCTGTTTTGGTCACAATGGAAATCACGTTTTGTGTTTTGTTTTTTTGTGTGGAAAAGAAAGAACAATTGTTAAAAGGAAGTAATGCAAACAAGCCAACTGAGTGTTGTTTACCTTCAGTAGGATTTCAGCCAGAGAGCCGATCATATGGAGGGCACCATCCTTTTTCCTGGGGTCAGAGGCAGGATCAGTGAGAATCTGGTAGCAGAAGCCCATGGTCTTTTGCAGCACCTTAAAAAAAAAAAAAAGCAAGAAACAACAAAGAAATTAGACTAGGCCTGTGAACTGTGGGGGCAGAGGCAGGATCTGTTTTACTTTTCCATCGTGAGATCAAAGTAGTTCCCAGGAAATGCACCAGAGATGCACACGATGATGAAGATTCTTGTCACTTTGTCTTAGATGGAAAATTCAAGTGCATGTTCAAGAGAAAGTAGTTCACTCAAACTATTATCTCTTGCTTTTTCCTTCAGATCTTTTCCCCACATGCACCAGCTTGCCCCACCTCATTATGTTTCTTCATGTGTCTGCGCTGTTGACTTCCCTCACCGTCAGCGGTATGTTTAATGAAGTCACCCAAAAAAAAAAACAATTCAATTTTCGATTTTATTCCACCCACAATTCTGTTTTCACAACAGCAGGTGAGTTGTGTGTGGAGGAGACTTGTCGTTTTAGCATGCGTGACAACTGTCGCTTACTGTCTGTGCCATTGTGCTCATGAGGCAGACTTTGGGTATAGGAGACTGGTTGGCGTCAGCCACTCAAGCTGAAAACCAGCTGATCGATTGTTGCGTCTCTAATACAAAAGCACAAAATTTAAACTCACCTCTTTCCTCTTGTTGCAAGCAGTGAAGAGGAGTGTCTGGGCTGCTGTTGTCGGAGAGATGAAGTCCTCGAACACGTCTAAAGGAGACAGAAGAGATGGGATAAGAGGTTAGTCATCACTGATGTACGGGATTCCTTTCAGATCACAGGTACCGGCCTACTCTGCTTACCAAACTTCATGCGGATGTACTCGTATGGATCCTCCTGCCACAGTTCCTCATCGCTGTCTGTGTAACACATGAGCGGGAAAACCACATCCTGAATGATGCCCTGAAAAAAAACAACAAGAGGAGTCACAACCAGGGAGGAGCTTCGACTTAATCCTACCAAAGTCAATCAAAACAAAATATAGTTCCACAATGTGGTTACAGCTCAACCATGTCTGATCATATACAGCATTGTGAAATGTTTACTGGACATCCAGACATGTTGTCTTTATACCTGGATGTGAGGTTTGAGGTTTCTCCATGTCAGAGCATGTGCTATGCCCTGGTTGATGTAGTTGAGTGTCTGTTGGAGTACTCTGGGAGCCACATATTGCTTTTCCTTGTACTGGTATAAGACTTTCAGCAGCACCTAGTAGACAAATATATAAAGAAATCGTTTGTGAGTCACACCCAAAAAAATAAATAAATCAAAACAAACACATCAGTCCGCCTGAAGAGCTGCTGCTGACATTACATCGTCTGAAGTTCTTACCTGCTGAGCAGGAACTGCATATTCCTTGAGGAAAAGTTCAGCAAAATCTGTGTACTCTTTGGTTGTGTTGCCTGGACTTCCGTATCTGCAAACACAGTTTAACATAGTTATTGCTGTGGTAAAAACATGTTTGTACGTTGTAAGTTATTCATCACATGAACAGATTTTTACCTCTCAAACAGCCGAGCCAAGATGTGAAGAGCCCACTTCTTACATTTCCACCATGGCAGCTCGGGCCGCTCGTCTTCATCTATCTGCATCGTCTCCTGCACGGACCAAAGACAACGTTTGTACACTCAGCTTGTGAAAAACTAAACATGGATATGTGAATGGTGATGGTACATTTAAAAAAAAAAAAAAAAAAAAAAAAAAAAGCAGACACAACACAATTGGAGATATAAGTACAGTGACTTCATGTCATCTCCTTACCGGCGGCACATCTCTGTCCACTACTGTCTTCAGGATCTCCATCCATTCTGTCAGGTTCTGTCTGTTGATGAGCTCCAGAGGGAGGTTGTACTGCGGAGACGAACGAGAGAGGCAATTTCTACTTACTCTAATTAGACTAGATATTTGGCTAAAAGGGGGACATTATAAATAAGAATGACATACTAATGTCAGTGAACAAATCAAATTTATTTTTAACACTGGTTGAGAAACTTGGAGTAAAAACTTTTGAAAATAAGGTGAAAGTTAGCACCATCATGTTTTTGTTTAAAGAAAAGAAAAACCGCAATAAACTGAATTCATCCACACCCAAAAGAGCAAAAGGTCCCCCCTCAGGTAAAGAGGAAGATGGTGTGTGCTGTGACATTACCTGGAAAAGGGCATAGAGGATTTTGAAGATCTGTTTCTGAATGAGGACAGAGTCACTGGAGTGGTCAGGGAGCAGCTGGATGAAGCGATCTTTCAGCATGGGCATGAAGATGTGCATGGCAGCCACCAGAGGCTGACGCTCTTCTGGTTTCTTATATCTGT
This sequence comes from Larimichthys crocea, assembly GCF_000972845.2. Classification (NCBI taxonomy): domain Eukaryota; kingdom Metazoa; phylum Chordata; class Actinopteri; family Sciaenidae; genus Larimichthys; species Larimichthys crocea. The sequence goes on along the minus strand of NC_040018.1, from coordinate 12,721,964 downwards.
TGTTCACACACGCAAGCACAACGTTAACCCCGGTGTCGTGTGTTATAAAGACTAGAAAGTGAAAGATTTAGGAAGTCTGACTTACTCATAGTTTTTGACAAGCTGGTAAAGGCAGAGCAAGATGCCCAGCCATCCTGCGCTGTTGTCTGACTGCAGGTAGAAGCCGATCTTGTCCACAATGGTCGTCCACTTGCCGGGGTAATCGTGCTTGATCATGTGGTGGATACATGTTGTCAGCTGGACCCTGACAAATTCAAAAAAGGGGGCAGTTATAGATTGGATGATTTAGAAAGCTCCGCTTCCTCACCTCTGCCAGCGGGCTGTGTGTGTGGTTACCTGATGCGCTCGGGGGAGTGGATGATGGCCTCCACTATGTTGTCTCGAATGAACTGCCTGTCCTCCTCAGGGATGTTATTGACAGGCGTCTCTGTGCCTGAACCGTCTCCATCACTCCAGTGCTGAGTTATCATGTTCTTAAGGTAAATCACACCTACACAGGGAGGGGAAAAAAACCCCCACACAGGTCAGCTGACAACATAAAACACACATTTGTGAATATTGCTGAATTTATTATACTTGAAGTTTGGCACATCAAAAATAATCCCCTCCTCAAATAATCCAGGCGTTTTAAAGTATCTAAACTACTGTGTGTGGTTTTAAAATTTAGTTAGCAACTCCCAAATGTGCACCACCTATGTTTCGGTCATTATGACTGTGTACAACACAGCAGTGTAAAGTCAGAGCTGCAGGATTTAATTCTCCCATGTGCAGTTCAGTAGTTTTGAATGTGGCACAAGGGTGTCAGCTGGGTTCACATCTACAATGTGGGGCCCCACTCTGACTTCTGTGGCTCACGGGGGGTGGGGGTGGGGGGGCATCTGAGGGCACCGAGGAGTGAGGGCTGGGAGGCGGACATCAGACTGCTGACACAAATGTCTACACCGCTGGCGAGGCAATCATAATCCAGCCTATCAATGCTGACAGAGCATAACCCCCCCGCCACCTCCGCTCCCCTCTGCCCATGACCACCAAACTACACCATCGCCCAACGCTGCAACGCCACGACGAATCTGTCATATCAATTAGATTTACAGACAGGAGGAAAATTACTTCTTGAAAATGTCAAGCTGAATGAAAGGGCTGAAAGCTTATTAAAATAAGTTAAACTGGAAAGTTAAGATAAACGCACGTACAAATACAGTAAAATACCCACATCAGGGTAAACCAGCAACGTTTTGGTGTTTGTTAACTTCAGTAAACTGCAGCTCCGGTCCAGAAGCAGGAACATAATGGGGAGTGAGGCTGGATTAACCATCTAAAATTACCTGAATGTCTGTTTCAACACACTCCTCTGGGCAAACAAGATTACGCAATGACTGAGTTCAAGTATACAAATCACTGTATTTTTTTAAAACCACAATATCTACAGCAAGTTTTTAAATCTGCTTCTAAAGCTGAGATAATCTAAAATTTTAAATTCAAAAAAGCTACAATAATACTGACATTTAAAGCTGAAACTTCTTTCTGCTACCAAAAACAACTTAGGTCAAATTTTAAAAAGTCAAGAGCAACGTTTCAACAATGGTTCCCAGCAGTCAAACTCATTTTCTCAAAGCTTTGACCACCACACACAGATTTACCTTCTTTGTATCCGGCCGGCAGCAGAAATCTAACATGCAGAGATCTCTGAAACTCGCCACATACTGAACTTGCTGCCAGTACTGACTCAAATACAACTCAAACCCACATTCAACCATGCTGTCCAGAGACTGTTCGGAAACTAATATTAATGAATCTGACCAGTCCATTCACTGAAAATTATGTAACAACTGTCAAATTAAATGTTCATGAAAGAAGCAAAGAGACTTTCTACAGAAACTATTTTTTATTTTGGGCTGCGTACCAACATCAGTTTAGGCAAGAACTAAATGAATAACAATCCGACCGGTGCAAGTGACTGACCTAGTGCCAATACAACTAATGAAGACAATGTGCTTTTGTAATCCTCTTTATGTGTCATTTTATTTGAACAGCTTCTGTGCAGTCTGGAGGAGCTGCTCCTCCTCTATTCTGCTCTAAACACTGTCAGACATTTTTCCTACAGCTGGAAAAGTAATTTATTGCGCTAAATCGCAGCCCTATAACAGCTTAATTTGCTAGTACAGCTCTGAATACTCGGGGAGGCGGACACACAATGATTCAGATACTATCTGTCCACTTTCTGCAACAACTATGGTCAAGATTTTTACTTTGAACATTGATTTTAACCCTCCCTCCCTCCTCCCCTCCACCACTGACACCTTCCTCGCAGTGCAGCATTTGACTAAAGCAAAACAAGCTATATTTAACCAACTCCACATGTCCACTGCACTTCAGCGTGGCACTTTGGCCTCACAAAAACACTAGTGTGAATCATGTATGACTGCTAAATCATCTTTTCAAAAACCATTACATAAGTGACCTGTTGAACCCGGGGTCGTGGAGAATATCCAGTCCATTTCTCATATAATGCAATCTGACAAAATGAGAGTCAGATGCAGGATAAAGTGGCGAGGCACGCCGTGCCAGAGTGTTTCTGTAACCTTATGTGGCTCCAGTTGACACAAGCTGGTGGGAAAAAGAAAAAAAAAAAAAAAGATGCATGGAATGTGTCACAACATTGTTTTAAAATAAAACTATTTATCAAATACACCAAAGAGCAACACTAAAATTAGAAAAGCAAATGATTTGGGTGTTATTTGTGTTCTCCAGCATTTACTTATGAATTGCAAAAATTGAATTATGGGTTTTTATTTGGGGATTCAATCTTATTCGCATTTTAAGAGAGCCTCGCAGTACATGGAGGATTTATCCAAAACAGGCAGAAAATACACTTACCACATTCAACTCCCAATGATAAATGTTAGCAAATCTGCAGACCGCTCGGGAGGACAGCTTTTACTTTTGGAGGTTTATGTTCTCCTATAAACATTTTTCACCAGGGCACATCTAGCAACCTAACCTGTTTGTCATATCTCCACCTCAGCTTTTAAAATTCTTCCCTAACCCAACCGATTACACAAATGTGTTCGCTGTAAAGATGTACTGCTCCCACTCTTCAGGCTACCAGCAGCAGACGCTCATTTATTTTCAACGGGAGAGAGAGAGAGATTTGTTTCAGGTTTATATGATGTCATCTTTTGCCAAGTGTGGAAATATTTTTATATATATGTTGAGACTCACCTGCTTGCCTGACAGGCAAATCCAGCTGATCAGACATGGTGACACGCAGCAGAGTGGACACAAAGTTTACCTGGGTGTGACCCTGTAAATTAGAATTGAACAAGTGAACCGGTTATACACACTAACACACTTTTTCATATCACATTGCATGAAGTAGGTTTTACACCATTTCACATGAGTTGTGTTTGTCTATAAGAGATGACCGTGGCTTTAGGCTACATGGTAAATACGCTGCCATCGAAAGGAGCGTCAACGTTTGGCGTTCAGGTGCTTTAAAAGTCGTACAAACACAGTTGCTAGGCGACTGACAATAAAACGGGTATTGCATTGTTACCTTATTCAAAAAACTGAAGAATAATTTGGTGCTTTGTTGCATTTCTACATGATGTTTACAAAACAAAGAAATCCCATGGGCTCCATGCTGTCAGAAAAGCACATCATCACCGAGTCGTTCAAATTAACCAGTCTCATAAAGAGGACACTCACAATAATAACCTGCTGTGATCCACAACAGTGCGGGTCTTTTTTTTTTTTTGGCCAATAACATGGGTCAATGTTCTGATCTAAAATATGACTACGTTCATATAATTCTGGGTTATTGCCTCTACAGGTTTGGCTCCATTAAGCTGGCGCCTGTGAACTTGTAAAAGTGATATATTATGGAGATGACCAGATGTTTGCATCCGGATGGTCAATCGGTAATAAATACACAGCACCACAAACACTGGGCTGTTGTCAATACTTCCTTAATAGTGCCTTCAACCACAGTTCAATGTGTCAAACCAACAGTTTTTAAAAACAGGTCATGTTTTATATTATTTTGTAGAGTTCATTTTTATCTGGCTATTTTCCATGAAATACAAAGTCGGAGTTTATGACTAAGCAAAGCACTGTATTTAGAAACTATGTACGCCAACAGATTTTACTCCATCCTCCTCCAGAACACATGATTTTCTGTTTCTAAAACACAACTTGAATAACTCGGGCCAGCTACGGAAGAACACTCGCCCAAGTGAGCCGTCACTATCAATGCATATGTGGGTGTAAAAATAAAAATCTCCAGCCCTTTGCCCCCGGCAAAAATAAACATGTAACCTTTACTTGGTAGCAACAACACATACTGGATGACCATCAGCTGGATATAAAGACACAACATAGGTTTGTGGACTGTCGTCCATTTCTGTTTCACTGACAGGAGGGCATATGAAGAATGGTGGAGCTTCTTGATTTGACTGTCCAATGGCCCTGCAAACATTTAATAGACAACTCAGCCAGAATCCAAACATCTTTGGGTACTATTATTTAATTATTGTCATATTATGACTTGAAGGATTCAAATACTTAGCCTTTTTTTTCTGTGTAGAACACTGTCCAAATAACATTTATAACATGTGGCAATTATTGAAAACCCACACATTATTTTATTCACGTGTCCATTTCAGTATAAATCTTTAACATCAGTCATTACATTTATTTCTGACATTTCATTTCCACACATTTGTATCATTTAGCTGAATTAAAAAACAAACAAAACATGGTTAAAAAGTAAAAAAAACAACAGACGACACAACTTTAAAACGCAGCCTCAGCCAAGACATGGCTGCTAACGTTAGCCACACACATGGAGCTCGGCTAACGCAAAACTCAAATTTCGGGATGTTTATTAACGAACTAGCACCGAAAAGCCACCGACCAAACACGGAGAGAGGCCACGACGAGCAGTTTAAAAGTCAGCAGTGGTCATTTTTAATCCCGCTGTTGAAGAATGTCATCGCTTCAGGGCTTGTCACAGTGACACGTGAGCAGCAGATACACGGCTCAACCAACAAGTTAGCCGGCTAACGCTAGCCGCGCGGCGGCTAACCGTCAGCATCACGCCGTGTGTTAAATACGTGAAGTAGCATATGCCCCGCGTTCACTGGGCGTCACTCGTGCTTTGACACACACGCCGTGTTGTTCTCGTGTCGTGTCAGCGCTCAGATATGTCACAACTACGCCGAAACTGTGTGTGTGTGTGTGTGACGAGCTAATCATACGGGCTAGCGTTAGCCCCTCAGCTGGCTCGGATGGTGGAGCTAACGTTGACGTTGGTTACTGGCACAGGAGTGTGTCATCGAAATGAAGGAGAGAAAAAAAAAACGCAGCTGAAGTCATGCTAATGGATCTAACGTGACACAGGAGCGAGGCCGTGAAACGTCGGACATCAGATTTTTTTTTTTTTTGGCTCTTGGTCTCATGGTGATGGCAGCAGAGCCCAGCCTGCGTGATCGCACCATCTTGATGTTATGAACGACCGAGGCCCGACTCGAGACCGCGCCACAACCTCCATCACAATTAAAGCTAATCTCAACTTTTTACCTCGTTCAGCTGTCTCTCCGCGGCCTCCCGCAGATTGGGGTCCATTGTCCCCCGAAGGGCCTCGACCAAAGACTCGGGATCCATCACGAAAACTCTGTTTACGGCTCGGATTTTAATATTTCAGAAGTCTATCAATTCCCAGTCACTGCGCACATGGACGCACAGCTCTCCGGTTACCCGGCGCGAAAGGAAGCAGTGAATGAAGTACCCGGATAGATCAGCGCCAAATGTGTGCAACACGAACATCCGGCGGCCCTAAAGGCATTGTGGGAGCTGTAGTTTAACAGGGTCTGCTCACATAACAGACTACAGTGATTGAAGGAGATGGGGAAGGTGAACCCCCTGCTGGTTAAACACTTATCTGTGCTGATTTCATTCTTCTAATTAACATTCAGATGATTATTTGCGCACTTCACTGAGGAGTTTCAGTCACACAAATGTTTCTCGTTTGATTATTATCCAGAAAAACTAACATTAGTAACATTATTGTTGTAAAATGACATTAAATATTACAGATTACAGAATTTGTCCGTAGAACCTACCGTTTGTTAATGTTAAGCTCTTTGGTCGAGCTATTGTTGAACGCATAACAGCAAAGATGATGATCATGTCATGTCATAACTGTGCTGGCAGTATAAAATGTTCAAAGTTGGCCTCTGCTGTCCTCAGAGGACAGGACAGGACAGTGTGTGTGTGTGTGTGTGTGTGTGTGTGTGTGTAGGCCTGGAGTGTGTAGCCATGTCCTTGAGTCTTGTGTATGCATGTGAATATGCAAAAAAAAAACATGCAGAATATTACCATAGTTTCCCCCCTAAAAATATTACAAAACTGAGTTTATGGAGTTTATTTTCATGGCTATAAAAACTCAAATTATGCCAGAAATGCATCTGGCAGGGCAGTACACTTTCTGATTTGCAACTCATGGCAACTGAACACTTTGCTCACCAGGTGAAGTTTCATTTTAGGAATTTACAGAATTTCGGAGGTTGTGCTTCATTGATCTGTAAAAGGAGAATTAGATATTCGTTAGCCAAGCGCACATATCAATAAGCATCATGACATCAGGGCACTGAAAATTAGATGACTCATTGCACGTCTCCGTCTGACAAAGAGGAATATTCAATGTTTATGGCTGAATCTTCTGATCAAAATGGGACCAATTTCCAGATATTTGTGACAAAGTGGACCCAAGAGGACTTCAGTTCACTGTTGAGCTCCCTCGAGGCAATTATTCAGAGTGTGAAGCTGAAGGACGACCCCTTTCAGAGATTAAACATTCAATAATCTCTAAGTATTTGGATAATGACACATTTACTAGAAACTATATGGACAAAGTGCACATTTTTAGTCGTATTTGAGGGTGTTTATATGAACAGTGGCCTTGTCGCCCTATTATTATCCTACATATAGTTCAAAATGTGTTATATCCTTACTAAAGGAGAAAATAACAATACAACTAAAAACACTCCAATACAAGTGCAAAGATGCATGAGTATTATCAGTATATATTATCAGTATTTTTTGCTTTTTTTATGATTGTTATACATGCATTAACATGTAAGAAGCATGTCATAACAGAGAGATAACCATTACTTTTATTTATTTGTCTTTGGATCTTTGTATGTAAAACATCAGCATACAAAGTAAATGGCCTTTAAGTTGTGAGATATATGGAGCAGAGGAAAAATTATTTATATTATGGTCACTACTCTATAGCAATAATACTATTATTTATATTGTGGTCACTTTCTTTGCAAAATTACTTACACTATGGTCACTTTTACACTACAATACTCTTTATATATCATGCCACTTTTTATGCCACTCAGTACTTATCTGTTTTTGAAGGTTTATTGTTTTCTGTCGTGGTTATTGTGTAGTTATAGATATTTCTGTCTGTTTATTGTGTTTTTGTTTTGGCCTGTTCTACTTTTGTTTCTCTATCTTGCTGCTGGGATAAATAAAGTATCTATCTAATCTAAATCTAAAGTCCTTGGATACCTCAGATATCACACACAGCTCTTAAACCTCCACTTCATGAAATTTAATGTAATTTACAATCAATAAACATCTTGTCTGTGTGTGTGTGTGCAGGGATGGGGGCGCTGTTGCGGATGGTATCCGGGCTTCGTGCAGGATGTAAAGGTAAAAGGTCAACCTGTGTAACGTGTCACCAAACTGTCACTAGTACACCGGTGTCACGCCACCCCGCCGGCTGGTTCTGTCTCACGCACACACATTATCGGTACCCAGCTGGGCTCAACTTGGTGTCAAGAAAAAATGGCTAAAAAGCGGAGAGAAAGACGAGAGACCGACGGCTTGTCCTCGACACAGGAGGAGGTGAAGGCGAGTGATTCACAGGCACTGAAAGGTGGGTACAGGCTATGTGAAGCAGAGGAGAGAGAGCCAGGACGTCTCGGCGACACGGATAGATTAAGTAACATAACGAGCTGGCAGCGTAAGGTTTGCTCTGAGGTCAGTCCGGATGGCACAGCAGCTGCTAATGTTAGCCTGCATGTCCGGGTGCTGTAACAAAGCCAGCTAGCGAAGATTAGCCGACTGTGGCTAATAACTAACGTCAGCTGATGAGTAACATCAGGCTGGCTTGTTGACGAAGATTAAACACACTTTGCATTTCACTTCACACTGCGTTCATGAGCTAGTCACTGTGATTAAACTGTGTTTAATCTTTGACTAAAGCTCGACTCTGTCTACCAGTGTTTGCCAATACACAGGTCCTCCAATGTAACTCAGTACCACACTGTACAAATACCTGATAAATGTTACATAAGTACAAAATTATATTGTAAGATGTACTGAAAGTGTACTAAATAGCTCCTTTGATTGTTGTACCATTATGTATCATATTACTAGATTATTAACATTTGTGTCTATCTGTTATAGTTGAAGCATATATATATTTCTATAATATATATATATATATATATATATATATATAGTGTGTATTATATGTTATGTATGTGGTGTGTGTGTAATATATATATATAGATATATAATGATAGTATATATAGATATATGTATATGTATATGTATGTATGTTGTGTGTTGTGTGTTGTTATCGTATATATATAGATAATAGATATATAGATATATAGATACATATATATGTAGCATATATATATACTGTGGCAGAGTAATAGAAGTGTATTGCTGCCACACCAGAAAAAACAGAAAAATGAACCAGTATCACGTCACAACGTGAAACATATCACGTTTTCAACAATGTTATGATGTGAAACGTTCACGTTTTAACTTCACACTCACTCATTCGTGTCAGAAGTGACCACGGTTAAACAGAGATGACAAGAAATATTAAAAATTAAAGGTTTTCTACTCAAACGTACAGTAGTTAAGACACAAATATTTCATCTGAAGCTAAAAACCTAAAACGAAACATTAGACAGATAATATTACAATAATCACCATCTGTGCATGTTCGTCCATTCACAGCCAGACATTTCCAACCCGTCTGCGGCGTGAAGTCAGACTTATTCAGCTCTACCTGCAAAAGATGTTCACATCTGTTTACTGTTTAACCCTTATTCTTATTGTTGGCTAAACGTCCAGCTCATTCATCAAAGATAACCAAACACCAGAATTCATGCTGCCTTTTTTTCTGACAGAATATTTTAAACCAAAAAGTAATAAATTCAACATAAGTAAAAACATTTTCCTGTACTTCAGGAAGTAAAATATTTAGTTTCTGAGCAGATGACGCTGTTATGAAATTATTATTTGTGCTAATGACCCAAATAACAATAATAATTTCTTTATTGCCTTCACATCAATCATTTTTATAAGCATCTCTGACCTGTAGCCTGATTGATTTCATCAGGTGCAGAACTGTTGTTTGTACTTTGAACTGTAACGTGATCTCTGTATGTAAATCTGATGACGTGAATGTAGGATTTATTCCAGGCCAGCTGTATGTCAGCACACTGAAGGCATTGTCTACGTGACTGCTTTAGATCCAACTCTGACCATGAGTCCTGAGAGGTTTTTAATAAATAAATCCCAGTGTCACGTGTACTATGTATGTGTTTGCATATATCTGTATGTGAATATACAGCTGTAATTCAATCGGGTCAATTACTTTCATTTCTTTGTGTAATTTGTAATGTGTCGCAGGGTCTCTGGTTCATCTCTCAGTTATATCTCTAGAGCGCTGTTCTTAAAAAGAAAAAAAAAACTCTCTTAATACTGACACCTGAAATTACCTGATGTTACAGTTGTTTCTTTTCATGAAGTGTTTATTGAAAGCATGATTTAGCAGACTGTCTCAGAAACAGAGACGGTCTCGAGGGGGAGTGATGCAGTTCTCTTTAGGGCTTGAACGAATGATGCAAAACTCATATGAAAATTGCATGACGCTCCCTGGTAGCTAGTTTGTCTGTATTTATTTATTTATTTGGTGAATAATTTGTTCTCTTTCATCACAGAGGCTCAGCATACTGTGGGGGGCTCAGCACGCATGTCTCTGCTGATTCTGGTGTCTATCTTCACCTGCTCTGCCTCAGTGATGTACCTGGTTTACAGGAACTTCCCAGAGCTTCAAGAGTAAGTTAAATTGTGGTTTATTAAACTTGGTTAAATGTGGGTGAGTACAATGATCATCCCTGGAAATTAAGATGTGTTTTTATATTCACAAATAAAATTGTTAGTTCCAATTTAAACCAAACGTTTGATTTTATGGAGTTTTGAGCTTGAAATCTAAAAATAGATCCTCAAAATGATTTTCACTAAGTGCAGTGGTTTTGGGATTTGTTGATGGTTTGCTTGTTTCTGTATGAATTATACTAATGAAACTGTGACCTGTTATCATAATTAGAAAAAATAGTTCTGTGTTGCCACATTACTTTGTCATATTCAGCACCACTCAAGGCTTAGTGTATCTATACAAGCCAGGTTGGACATTGGCCCAAAGATTTGTATTTTGAAAATGTTTGTGTGAAATATAACTGAATCTATTTTCTTTCTTTTCTTCAGTGATGAAATGGAGAAAATCAAGATCCCTAAAGATATGGATGATGCCAAAGCTTTGGGAACTGTGCTGTCCAAATATAAAGACACTTATTACACCCAAGTGTTGGTGGCCTACTTTGCAACATATGTTTTGTATCCTTGGAGAAATCCCATCTTGTGGTTGCATCTCTTGATCATGAGATGCAACCACATGACTACAGCTTCGTTCAAGTGTTGATTGAGTAACATCAGGCATTCCTGACAGAGTTCTCTTTATAAAGTCTTATCTCATGTTAAGAGGAGTATTTAAGCACTGGCTGGGATATGCAGAAAGTCCAATCTTAAGCTGTTCAAAATCCAGACGAAAGATCAGTTATCAGTTATAATATACACGTTATAGTTGACCTATCATTGACAATAGAATCAAGCTAGCTGGAGAAATACTAAACATTTCATGAAAATACTCCTTGTGTTTATTTTTTTCTTACTTAACAAGGACACCATCAAATCACAGTTTCTACAGAAAGAAGAATACGCTTGATGTACTTGTTATTGTTCATATATTTTATTTCACGTGTCTGCCTGTGTCATAAGTTTTTGTTTTTTTTGTTTCCAAAGTTGTTTACCTTAACACTTTTGCCAGCCTCCAGACCTTTGCGATCCCCGGATCTATCTTCCTCAGCATCCTGTCTGGGTATCTTTACCCTTTCCCCTTGGCTCTTTTCTTAGTCTGCTTGGTGAGTAAGGATGGACAATATGAAATGTGTGATTACAACTGATGAACAACTGTGCAACTTTTGCAGGAATGGACCGTGCCTCTTTAAACATGCATTTCTCATGCAAATTTCATTGAGGTCATAATTGAATGTCAGACGTTGAGGGAGAGGGCAGTGTAAAAAACAAACAAACATAAACATTAAATTAGTATTGGCTGTGGCTGTCAAGTCAATTTTATTTATATGACCCAATATCACAAATTTGCCAGTTACAGTCTGTACAGCATGCGACGCCATCTATCCTTAGATACAGCAACAACAGAATATGGATACGTCTTTGACAAATAGACATGCAGTAGTTGTTGTGTGTGTACAACATGTCATGTGGCAGTGCTGCATCATAATCAGCTGTGGCTAGGTTTTTCATTTTGTTCTTGTGTGGTTTAAATGTCCAGTGTGTAGCATTTAGTGCCATCTAGCAGTGAGGTTGCAGATTGCAACAACCTGAATACCCCTTGTCTCACATCGTCTTCTCACTAAACTCACGTTAAACGCTAAATCTTACACACTGGACTGTTTTTGTTGGTCAGTGTAAAAGAAGTTCTTCCTCTTTTTATTCTGACAGATGGTAAAATGTGATGTTTTTTGCTGTGACAACTAGGAAGGGCAGTGGTTAATGTGTAAACACCAAGGCCCTCGGCCTCTTCTGTGAAACGTATACAACACTAGTGCAAACTAAAACTTCAAATGAAGATTTTTTTTTTTTAGTATGACTATCATGTGTGTCTGGAAATGGTCATCATTTCTAACTCCAGCTGTGAGATTGTGGTTGTCTCTTCCTCATCATATGCTTCAGTCAGTCATCATGTGTTTTCTCTGTTGTCCGCAGTGCTCTGGCCTGGGTGCTTCCTTTTGCTACATGCTGTCATATCTGGTGGGCAGACCAATGGTCTATAAATATCTCTCAGAAAGAGCACAAAAATGGTCCCAGCAGGTAAAAGCCTTAGCAGGAAATGCACTGCGAATGATTTATTTTGTATAAAATAAACAGTCACCACTTTATAAGACACGTCTGTGCAATCCAAAAAGAAATATGATGATGTACATTTTTATGTAGGTGTTACTTGCACTGTTTTTTGTAGGTAATATGATTATAAACTTCGCAGATAACAGAAACATTCTGCTCATGACTTCTTTTTTGGCAGGTTGACAAGCATAGAGATCATTTAATCAATTATATCATCTTCCTGAGGATAACTCCCTTTCTTCCCAACTGGTTCATCAACATCACCTCACCTGTCATCAATGTTCCTTTGGGGGTTTTCTTCATCGGTACCTTTCTCGGTAAGAGCGTCTATCCCTTCTTTTTTTAAACTTTGGTATCATTTATTGTTGCCTGACTCACCTGTATTCAACCTGGCCGCTTCGCAGGCGTGGCACCTCCATCCTTTGTAGCGATCAACGCCGGTACAACACTGTACAAACTGACCACAGCTGGCGAGGCCGTGTCCTGGAACTCTCTGGCTGTGCTCGGTGTCCTCGCCGTGCTCTCGATCTTGCCCGTCTGCTTCCAGAAAAAGCTGCAGAAGAAACTAGAATAGAACGCTATACACCTCAGCACCTCATCCGCTGGCTGATCAACTTCCCCAGGAAGTCGGCTCAGGAACGTGCAACTGTCACTCAAGTTGCGCTGCCTCAGTCTCATACACAGCTTCTGGTGGGAGAATCTCTGACCACTGGCACAACAAGCAACTCATTGACCACAAAACGCATGCAGTTGGTGGGTTGTTCCTGATGTAAAGTATAAACTGGCCGCTGTCTGCACAAGTTTTTTGGTTACTGTGACTCATGTTGTTTATTGTGGCACCTCTTGAAGTAAGAGAAATTAGTTGTTGTTTTTTTTGTTTTTGTTTTAAATTTAGGGCACTGCTTATTGTGTGATTGTTGCCAATGATTTAAAGGTGCTACTTGGAGGATGTGGAAGTAAAACAGTCTGATTTGGATTTTTACCAGTTGTTTCATATGGACACTTTTCATGAGGAAAAGTCTTTCTTTCATTACTTGATCAACTTTTACTAATAGATTTTCTTTGCAGCAGCATATCTATTACCACATCCTGTTTGTAGCATCTTTAAGTCCCACTTCCTTTTTAATATATTTATTTTTAACTTTGCTCGTGTCTGATTTCAGCCCTAATGAAGTGTACCACCACAGCAATAACTGTCACACTACTGCTGAAAGTTTTAAACAAAAAAAAAGTACATTTTGATACCTGGTGCTTGCCTTAGCAAACATGTGCACTGTGAGGGAAGAATGAATCTGTGGAGAAGAAAAATGTAATGACATTGTTGAGTTCACGTGTAACCACGTGTCACCTTGAAAGATGCCCGGATCCACTGCCGTACAACAGCCCCTTTCATCTTCACTCATTTCTGTTCACATTTCTAGCCTAACGCAGCTCTTTGCACTGTAACTTGTAACTGCTGCAACATTTCCTCACAACACAGCTGATTTGTGTGGTAAGATGCATGCAACCCAGAAAACAGAAACATTTTTGGTTTGTAAGTTTTGCATAAGTGGTGATAATGTGTACACAGATTGTGTGTCCATCTCTACCCTATTACATTATTCTCTATTCCAGTATAAAAGTGGAGATCCCATGGATGATAAACCAGCACCCTCAACAAGATTGCTAACAGCCTGAGGTATCCAAGCCATACCTATCTTGCTTCCATTCTTCAAATGTATTATGATGCCTGATTCATGTTCTTATTTTGTCTTCTTTAAGTTGTTTTAAATGGCTAATTGTGTTCTGTGCTATAAAAACTTGCTGATTTTTTTTTCATTTAAATGTTTTGTTGCTGGTGTACCGAGAAAACTTATCACTACTGCTGCTTAAAAACTTCCTGGACGGTCATCAGAGACGTTGATGAGGTGAATGTACATGCAGGCAACCTATTTCTCTAATCTCTTAAAATGGCACAGTCACAGTGGCAGTTGTTTTGGTGCATTTTGACATTTCCTGTTTTCACTTCGACGTCTTATTGAACAGATTTACTGTGCACTGCTTTACGATTAACCTCTTCAAACCCCGATTTGAAATGACGACATGAGCGTCAATCCATGTGAAATTCTACTGTATGAGGATTCTAATGTCTGAGCGTTTTCTTCCCATGCTTTTTGTACCGCTTACTGGTTTATGAGAGAGCTGCATTTACACACCTGTTGTTTTGGAAAATGCACTTAGGTCAAGCGGTAAATGGTATAAACTGGTCCTAAAGTTGTGTTTTCTGTCTTAATATTGAATAGAGGTTAGTTTAACTTCTTGGAAGTTCTTCATAATGCTAAATCTGCCAAGATGACAATACCTATTCTAAACTTCACACTGAACATATATACAAACTGGATATAATATTGCTATTTCGTTCGTCCTATTACCCTATCAAAGATATAGTGAGATTTTTGTGTAAGCCTCTGTTAACATCAAAAGCAGTATTATTTTGTACTGAGCAGTGATGTATGAAGTGTGTAGAGATTGCAAATTTCTTTCTAATCAAATCTGTTTTGTTTTTTAATCTATTTATTGTATCATTAAAATTATCTTTACAGAATATGATTGAGCATAATGTGTAAATGCTATTTAATCATGCCGCAGCAGGGAACTATCAACAGTATAATGTCCTTTTGTGGAGGCAAAATTGACTTTATAAATGATGAATATAAAATTCTTGGGATTCTTTCAGACTTTTAATTATGTATCAAGGTTATACTATTGTCAGAGTCACAGTGAGGGTTTAGTGCCACCAGGTGGTGATATTGTAACCCACCTGCTAAGCAGTGATCAGGTTGGATAACATTCATTTACTCTGACATACTAGAGTGTGAATGCTAATAATATTTAATCTGAGGAGCTTTACATTAATTCAATTTTTAAAAATAAACATTTGAACACTGAAAGAAGTGACCGCACCATGATGCTTTGGAGTTGGTGTGTAGAAGTGAACCTACTGAAGCAACAATTGAATCCAGTATGGATGTATAAACGCAGTGAGACAAATGTTGCTCTAATTTACTGTATTTAAAAGTCCCATATTGTAGAAAGTGAGGTTTCCATTATTTTTTATTAGAAAGCAGGTCAAGATGCTGAAGGAAAAAAATACTGTAAAAGTACTCAATCCACTGAGAAATGCACCAGCTGTATTTAGAAACGGCCTTTTAATGAGCTGTCAGGATTTCAGGACAGTCACTGACGTCAGCCTTTACCTGTGGTTGACCCAGGCACACATCACACAGACAGCTAGCCAATAATAATAATAATAATAATGATAAGCTTGTGCTCCATAGAGAAGCATGGCACTATACTGAGATGGTGTCTTCATGTGGCTATTAAACAAATCACTGCAAAACTGTAAAATAAAGGACCTTTAATAGTCAGTACATAATGTTACTCCATGGTGTATTTAAAGACCAATCACATCACGTACAAAAATGATGATGCTTCTCAGGAAATAAACAAGTGGTAAATTGAATAAAAATAAAAATCTGTTACAGTGACATCAGCTGCAATAATCCCTGTCCATGCATCAACAGTAGCAGCCTGCTGATTTTTATTTAAAGCAGATGATTACAGCTGCTGCTAATGGACCACAATGCATTTCGACTGCAACGCTCTGATTTCTATGGATGTGCGTAAAGCCAGAGATGGTGAGCATAAAGCCGGGAGTAATGACAATTCCCTTAAAAATAAAACAACTGGTCTCAACAACAACAAAAAAAATGCATGAAGAACTCAGCAGAGTTAACTCCTGTACATGGATCTAAAAAAAAAAAAAACTGACTATCAGCACTGTTTTGACATGTTTTTCTTAAATCACTGCAGAATAGAGGATAGTGTGTTTATTAACTATAAGACAGGGGGATTATTTTGACATATAGAATTAAATGAAGAATTAAATAATGTGTCTTTTAGTCTCCAAATGTATTGTAAAGTATGGCTGACCTTTAAAGATTACTACTAGATTCATATTTTCATCACTTTATTAATTTATGTATTCATATTTAATTCATATATAACTTGTTTTTTATATATTGATATGTATATTGATATGTATCTGTGTGTGTGTGTGTGTGTGTGTGTGTTAAAGCTACGTACAGATAAAACACTGCAGCATTTTCTTGCCCCCAGTCTGGTTATCAGTTTGACTTTTATTATGAAGGGTCCGGGCACCGGATGTGCCGTGGCCGTTGCTGTCAGTTGAACGGGTTAGCTTATCGGTACTGATTTTCGAGCTTCGCAGTAACGTAGCATCCGTGATGGAAAAGAGAAATCACGTCTCCGAGTTGCTTTAATATGCTCCCTGTTGAGGGGATAAGGTTACCACCGGACCAGTCTCAAAATGACCACCGGCTTCAGCTCCGGTTCCTGCCGGTTCGCAGATTATTTTGTGATCTGCGGACTCGACACCGAAAGCGGGCTGGAACCCGACGAACTCTCCGGTAAGGTTTTTCTCCATGTAAATGTCGGACAGTCAGGAAGGAGAGGGGTGTTATAACAGCAGCGCAGGGTTATTATTGAACATTCACTGTGTGTTTAGGTGTCTGTGGTTTATTTATTCGTAAACATGTAACGTGGAGATTTTAAGATGAACTCTGAGCGAACATTACGGTAGGCCCAGCTCATCTTCTCCCAGCCTGTTTGTGTGTTAATGCTCGATGAGAGGAGAGGATTACTGACCTGTTATGTCCCTTTGACGCTCTGACATGAATTTAAACACAAATGTTTTCCATGAAACCTCTCCCGCTTTTTACACTCTGTATGTAAAAAAAATGTATCCCGATGCTGGATCTGCGCAGTAATGAATATTTAATGATGACAACACTTCTCTTACACTTAAATCAGGCACGAGTGTTGGTAGATGTCGATATGATGTTATTACTGCTGATGGTGTTGTCATAGTGGCTCCTAGCTGTCACCGAGTTATTTAGAGGAGATCAGGTGTCAAGGTAGCAGCACACACGGGTGGATTAATCTGCCACATGCCCTGGGGCAAACATGTATCTTGCCCTTTCATCGACCCCTGATATCCTCAGCATCCATCAGAGATCCACAATGTGCATGCAGCCTTCCTCAGAGGGCACACCCTTCCCTTCACAAACAATTACATGAAAAGCCTAAACATACAAATAAGACTACAATAAGCTGTGACACACCTGGATCCAGCTCTGGGGCTGTGACCTTTTTTTTTTTCTTCCCCCCCATCCTGATTTCACCTGCATGAGCATGTGTTTTGATTAAAAGAGAGAGGATTTGCATCTATATCTGCATGTCGGCATGGCAACAGTGCTGTCCTTCCTCTCAAACTACTGTATATCCCCGCTCAGCAGATTTTGTGTATTTGAAAGTACGTTTGATCATAAATCAGAGCGCATTTCAGCATCAGTCAGCAGGGGTAGGCAAACACGACAGTGCTGTTGAATGACACGCACACGGATTCATGCCTCAGAAATGATGGAAGACGCTGAACTGCATCACAACGAGCTGCATTTTGTGACAGTGACAGGCTAATTCCAAACATGAACAAAGACGTCTAAAAATGCACTGAAGCAGTCACTTTGTGAAGCTGGTTGGGTAGCTATGACAACTGACAGACGGCACGTGACGGGGTATTTTACCACAACTGCACATTTTAATCTGAGAAGAACGGGTCCTAACAAAGACGTCCATTTTGCCTTGATCCAAGTATTGTGAGCTCTGTCTCTCTCTGTCGAAAGACTTAATGCTTATTACATACTGTGTAATCTGTGGATCATCCTTATCTTACATGTTCATGCCTCATAACCATTGCTATTCAAGACTTTTGTTCATGAAATGTATTTGATTTTCTGTGACACATGGGTGCGTTGGAGCCTCCAACTATGGGGAAAAAACGATGTAGGCTAATAATTAATACTCTTGAGTCTTTGTCTCTGGGAGACGCGACAGACTCAACACATCAGCAGAGTTTTGTCACATTTGAGTGTATATCTGGCACGTCCAGCATCACCCCCACCAAGTAATGTCAGGGATTTCCACAGCAGCACCACTGCTAACCCAAGTCCTCGGGAAAACCCTGAATGTTGAAGAGACCAAACAGGTCTATAACAGAGTTTCAACTCATTTACATTCAAATGATTTTGTGTGTTTGACATTAAGAAGAGTGACCTTTTCGCTGATGTCATTGGTTGATATGCTTCAGCTTAAGTCAGGCAAACTATTCGAGTGCAAATGTACTAACATGAACGAGACTGAAGCCCGTCGTGAGCAAACGTCTTAATGTGTATAAGCTCCCGATGGCCCGGTTACTGTGCCTCACTGCAAACTCTTCTGGCTTCAGCCGACAATCCAATTAGTTCAGCTGTCTGTACTGATTTTTAGTCTGGTGAAAATAAGTTGGGTTTTTTTTGTAGAACTGCTGTTCACAACACAGTGATCAATGGAAATCGACTTCAGTGAAGAGTCTGTTTTCTGTGTGATTTATTGTGACTCAGCACGTAGTGAAAGGCCCGCAGTGTTGCTGTTGTAGTTGAAAGAAAATTCTTTCCCCCTTAAAGCAACAACAAAACCGAAAATACCTTGAGGTTTTCTGACTCAACATGTACTTCCTATTTTTACTTCCTTCAACGTGAGTTCCTGTTTACAGTTCAGTTCAAGTTTACTTGGAAACAGTAAAATTAATCTCAGTTTCTGGTGAATTACACAACAATGATCTAGTTGACCAGACCAAGGCTATGTACTATACACAGTAATGTAGTTAAATCTGAATATACGTCTTTGTTTTGGCTTTCAATCCATAATCAAGTAAGTTCTGGAAGTGAAGCCTCTAGAAAACATTGAGTGAAATCTTATGAAAATAATTTCATCCTTGCTTCATTGTGGACAGAGAAAATCTGTCGTATCTGGTCATCATTCTTCAAAATGTGGCGTGGTACCATTGAGTGGCAGCTAAATTAATTGCCTATTAATTATTTTGTGTTATCGGATTGGACAAGCTGTCTTGCTCCTCGTTCAACTGTCGGACAGTAAAATCATGAGCTGCGTGAACACCATGTTTGTTTCTGACATGTGTAAATACAAGTATAGATTTTTTTTAAAATACACTTATTGATTGGTTTTCCCTCTTCCTTTTTAAAAAGATGACAGCAGCTATATTGTTATTTAACAGAATAAAAATATTTTTCCGTCCATCGTGATCAGGGTTCTTTAAGACCTCTCTGTCCGGACTAAAATGGGAGTTGTTGAAAGCTTGTTGAAACTTACACATACAAACTGGGGCTCTGTGGTCAAACATCTCTCTGAAGCTGTTCTACTTACTGCATCTTGCTGCTGTTTACTGTAGAAAGAAGCTAGGGGCTTGCCCTCATTGACTTTCAGTTTTGAGTTGAAGAGAGGAAATGGTGTGGAAATTCCAAAGTTACAGATTACATATATGTCAGCTAAACTTCTGCTATAGGTGCACCTGCAGTATACCTATCTTTTGTGTTTGAAGTCAACAATGAATATCCAGTAGAAAGATTGTCAGATTTGAATCTTTACATGTAATGAATATTTTTTTGGAGTGATAGTCGTCAGGTAGAACAAGCTGTTCGAAGACACCATGTTGGATTAGAGAAATAATAATCTATTCATTGATTTGTCAGTCGGTAGAACATCAATTGACAAATATTTTGATTATCAGTTCATAGTTTAAGTAATTTATATTGAAGAAATGGCCAGAACTATTAGATTCCAGCATCTGTTGTCTGAAGATTCTTATTCAGTATACAGTATTCATATACAGTATGTGTGATACTAAACTGAACATTTTGGGGTTTTGGACTGATATTCAAACACAACATGGAACTTGAAGACAGGTCCCTGGCTTTAGGGAATTATATAGACCAAACTATTTAAATTATTATAAATTAAATAATATACTAACAAATAATGACAATACAAAATCATTACAGCACTACATTTTTCATTATTTTCCAACTTTTTGGACGACTGGATTACTTAACCAAGTGAGAAGAAAATCATCAGATTAAGTGATAATGAAACACATGTTGCTGCCTGTGTAAGTACTCTGATTGAACTAATTTTTTCTAAACACACGCTTAATGCTTCAGCTGTAATTGAAGGACAGTTTTGGGAATCATAAACAAAACATCATGAAATACTGAAGAGGCAGCTCAGCCCCATCTTATAGAGCAGAAGGGTGCTAACCTACTCATTTAATAACTGTTGTAATTACTAAACAGATGACTGGGCATCATTGAGTACCATTGACCTTCCCTCAGACTTTGCTGCCAAAATGTTTGACTGATAGATGCCATGAATCACACTCTCTGGTGGCTTTCTCCAGTGACTTGACAGAACCACAGTCTGTTCCCCTTTTTCTCTTTTTAAATATGGTACAGTGGTGATTTATGTACAGTGAAACACAAAGAAAAGACCGAAACTTTCTTAAAGCACAGTGTTTGGCAGCCCCCAATGAGGACCTGATTAGCATATGTATGACCCTGCAGCCTCACAGGCGACACTGGAAACACAGGGAGCTGAGGGACAGAAGTACACTCACACACAGGATCCACTTATTCAAATGCTAAATATCCTTTTGAATTTCCCAGGCAGCCTCTCTTCCCCCCAACCCTACTCAGCAAACAAATGGGAATGAATGGCTCAACATGAAAGCTGGCTTTAAATGCATAATGTGGGCTTTCATATTTTCTCTAACTTATGTATTTATGAGCCTGTAAAGGGTCTCATGTCAGTGCTTTTTTAAAAATCTGCTTGAAAATGTGTCAGGGGGATTTTGGATGCAGTTTGAAGATTCATTACAGATCTGAAGGAGCTTTCACAGCGTACTTTATCTTGATCTTTACTCACAAACTCGAAAACTGACCAAAAGTGAGCTCACAGAGCTGTAACTAATGATTGTTTTTTCATGACAGACTTAACTTTCAATTTATAACTTAGTTCATCTCAGAATTGCTAGTTCAGCAACCCTGACATCTCGAAGTAAATGTCTCATTAATTTCTCCAGCACACAATGTCAGCTGACTCACAGTTGGAGCACTTCTCCGGCATAAAACTCTCTCGGTTAAATCATCAGTACAAAACACAAACACAGCTGTGGAAATAGCTGGTTCTTTTCATTTAAAAAACAAGAAAAGATGACTACGATCCCCAAGGTGCATTTCGTCAAGAAAATTCCGTGACATGCACCGCTAATTATGGGTGGAAGTGAAAATTCACAAGAGAACTTAAAAAACAAACAATGTGCAGCTTAAATCGGGATGTTGTTCACAGTGTTGTCGATACAGAATGAGGATTGCCAATGATGGACTTGATCTTGATATTTATAGCTTATATATTACCCAATATAACCACCTTTAGCTAATACATCCAGGTGTTACTTTAGGGGTATTTATTTGATATTTGTTTCTTTCAGGGTTGTATTTGCTCTGAAGGGACCTCTTTAGGCGTATTTCCCGAAATATCACAATTATCTTCATTCCCTGGCGAGTAGTGAGTCTTTCCCTGGATAAACTTGATGTATTGTTCCCAGTTGCTAGGATAAGAACGTAGACGTGCTCCTGAACAGTGATGGTTTACATTCTTTCCCATCAATGCGCAGTGTTTAAACATGCACGTTCTTGTCTAAAAACGCTGTGTATTTTCTGCGTGTCACTTTTCTCTGCAGTCCTATCCCACGGCTGCTAACAGATGTTTTGTGAGCTGAATGCCAAACATCGGCATCAGAAAATGTCCATAAGCCTTTTATTATATTATTATAAATAGAACTGCGACACGTCAAATTGGGAAAGTCAGAGGTGCAATTAACAGTAATAATGGATAATGAATTATTTTTGGACGAGCCAGGTCTCTGGCCCTGGGGTTGGTCAAACAAGCTCATGACTCACTGGGGCACTTAAATGTAACAGAGCTGTAATTACATTGCTACATTATTAGTTATACCTGTGTAACACCTGCGAGTCAAAGTGTCTGCTGGGAAAATGGTGTACGTGTGGTGTAGCTGCAGCAACAAACAGCAGTGGGTAACCATATGGAAAGACTTCATAATAAGTATTGAATGTCTTGGGTATAACATTAGATTCAGAAAACAGTGAAAAGAGACTGTCGCCATACTGCATGTGTTCATTTACCTAAAGAGTAAATCCAGATATGACAATATAAATGACTTATGTTTTTAACATAAGCTGCAGGCCTTTCTGCCGCATCGTCACCACCAGATCAAATGATCATTGATCTTCCTTTATGTTGTTTCAGGCTCTTTGACAATCATTTCCTCGATTTGTAGTTCTGAATAAGGAGACTGCTTTGCTGAGTTAGTATATGTGGGTTCCCAACAGGTCCAGTGCAGTTACAGGAATTCCTTGGCATATATTGACGTTTTTCTTTGATAGTCAGTCAACCACTTTCTCCCCCTTATAGCTACCCACAAAACAGGATGCTGGTTTGTTTTTGACAGCTTGGCTGTGGTCTTGATAAGGGAAGATGTGTGACGCTGTTTAGAAACCTTTCTCACACTTAAGCAAGTGAAAAAAAAAAGTAAAACCGGAAAAATTGTTTGTGAAATTCGATCCTTTTATTGAGAACAACAAGCAAACAAAAACAGACCCCCACATTGTCTCAGCTGGGGGAGTGTGAGCTGTGTGTGCTCTGTCAGCGCTGGGTCCTCTGGGTGAAGAAGTGTTTTTTTTACTGCTATTTCAAAGTATTAGCAGTGTCCTCCTCACCACATTATGCTGCGGGCGGTCGAGTCAAGTCGTACTTGAATGCAGCTTTCTAGTCGGAGTGGTACATCCCTTTATGTCTGAGCCTAGTGGGCCATGCTACAGTAGGTGTGAGGGTGTCCAGGCACAGTAGGGGGGATGCAGAGCTGTGGGTGGTCCCTGGCTTACAGGATGAAGAAGAGCGGCGAGGAGCCAAGAACTCAATGACGCTCTACTCCCACTGCTACCGGTCCACACGCTCATGGCATCGTCACAGTCCATTTGTCAGAAAAATATGATCAATCAAGAAAACGCTGTGGAATTTGTTGGTTCTCATGTCAACAACAATGTATTCCCCAGCTGAGGCAGTTAGCCTGTAATTAGCACTAATTACCAGGTGAAAGGACGACCTGTGTAGTCTATACACAGAAAGAGCCAACTGTCATATACATCATCATGGAAAGATGAGGGATAGGCACAATGTCAGCATGACTCTTTCAAAATAAAAGTCGTGTATAGAATAGAATATTATATATCCTAAAACCTCACCATTTCTTGTATGGTTTTGTTTTCATTTTCCATTACATTTCTCTTTTTATATTCCGTGTTTCAAGCTTTTAGCATTTAGGGTTGTAATTTTAGTACTTCTATTAAATGTTTTCAAGACTTCCAGTCGCCTTTTCTTTTTAACTTTGCTGTTCCTTGATATTTTACCATATCCATTTGTCATTTCAATATTGAATTTCCTTTGTTCGGTTTCCTTTTTACCATTTAATTATAGTTTAGGGGTTTTGGTTCAAGTCCTGCTGTGAACCTTTTGTTGCATTTCTCCCTCTTGTTTCATGTCATCTCTCTAAAAAAACATTAAAAATACCCAGCCCCCAACAATATTTTTAAAAAATAGCCTGGTTGTATTGAGTAGTACAATATGAACAGCTTATTTGACATTTTCCATTTTCCCTTTTAAGGCTCAGTTGAATTATTCTCCAATCTCACAAAGCTTTAAGTAACCAATACATTCCAAGATGATTGACAACAAACCGAGATTGTGTTAAATGAATCTTATAATTTAGTAAATGTTTATGGATTTATTCTTTGGAAAAAGCCTTTAAATGTCAAGTCAACTTAATTATCAGTGCTGCCATATGTACAGGACATGCAGAGAATTGAAATTGCGTTTCTCTCTTATCCCCGGTGCAAACAGCAATAAACATGAAATATAAAATATAAGTAAAAGATTTAAAAATATATAAAATGCTGTGATAATTACCTTTAGAATCAAAAATGGTTCCTGCGGTGCTGTTGAGCTGTCGAGGCCTGCCGTGTGCAGACTGCGGGTGTGCTTTATGCAAATCGAACATTACCATTTCATCGCAGTAAAATTCTGATTACTGTACTGACTTGCTCCAGCCAGATGCTTCCGAAAGTTTGTTGTATTATTGCAATGCTTGACTTGGTCGTGACTGAGTTCACAACCAGTTTCAGCCGCATCGCTGTCTGTTTTTACCCTCTGTCTTGGTATATAAGCAAAATGCTCTTAAATAACAGAAATCTGTTTTTTTTCTATCCTGTGACTTAAATAACATTCCAGACTGATCATAAAGGGATAAAAGTGTCAGAGAAATTATAAAGAATGTAATAACTTTTCTCCATCCTGACTAATCATAATAATCTCACTGTCTGGCCTATTTTTGTTTGCTGATGTTTTTGTAGTCTGAGTTGTGTTCCTGGCCTAGTTTCTTCGCTGAGGGCAGTTTGGATATTAAAGTAACCAACAGATTAAACCACGTAATCCTTAAGGCTTCTGTTCTCTTGCCAGGGTTCATTTCATTGTACTTAAGAGTCTAATGTGAACTTGTTTGTTGCTTCACTCAACAACCCCCTGACTGCTGTGTTGGAGGAGGATCAGGCTGTGGACTTAAGGGATACTGAATCATTGATATGTTTGTGGTCACGTAAGGTGAATCTCAGACAGAACTTCCATCCAGCATTCTTAAAAGTTCTTCCCAAGATTAAACGTAACCTCTTGTCCAAACAAATGTCACAGAGAGAGTTAATGTAATCATCAGCGGCAGGGGAGAGTATCTCGAGAGTCATCATTTCTTGTCTGTGTGTGTGTGTGTGTGTGTCACCACTGAGTGAGTCATATTATACACAGTCCACAAAAAGTCCAGTAAGGAAAGGCCCTAGTTTCACATCTCATGAGCTGTTCTGACCCAAGTGGTGTAACTAGGTAGGAGTCGATGGCATGTGTCACACCGCTCACATTTGGCTTTGAGATGCTGCATGGAGGTGTGTTTCTGCCAGCAGGACTGTTTTAATGGTGTTTGGAAAATGTCATGCATGAAGAGGACAGCAAAAAGAATTGCCTGGTGTTTTTTTTTATGTCAAATGTTGGATAATTCAGCTCCAGGGCCAGTCAGTGTGCAATACAAAAGCAGCCATTTACTCAGTCAGCCCCATGACTGTCTACTGATGACATACACACAGTTTGCCACACCTTGAAATGTATCAGCATGAGATTGAAAGAGGGAAAACGTTGATATCTATTAAAATGTCACATCATGTCTTTGTAAACACTGTTTTTATACTGCACCTGGTAAATCATGAAGTACGAGGCTAATGTTATTCTGTATTTGTCTTTATTGTCAACAAATCCTATAAAAAGACCACCACCTAATTTTGAAATAGCTCAGTAATTTCCTAAAACAGCTGGGCACTGTGGATTTCAGCAAACGTTATTTTAACAGGAGAAAATAGTATCTTTTGGTGGGGACTATTTTCAGCTGCGGATTGATTCACACTTGGTGCTCAAGTGAGTATTTTAAAGCAGCAGGACAGTGTGTGTGTGCGCAATCAATTCCAAATACACAACAGTCCTCATGATGTCACTGTAATGAAGAAACATGTCACCAGTGCAACAGTGCGGCTGTTTAATGTGTTTTTGGAACAAATGATAACAGGATCAGTTCATTATCTGTTTTGGTCTTTTTACTGGATTTAGTAACAATAAGAAACATACAGAATATTGTCTCGACTGTGGTGTTCGGTGCCATGATATTTTGTGTAGACATTTATTGTTCGCAGGTGATGAATTCTAATAATTTTGGTGACCCCTTAATTATGAAACAACAGGTCAAAATCTCTGTTTGACATTTCCCATCAGCCACAGCTGCACTTTGTGTGTAGTGCTACTGACATCAGCATTTCGCTCTGTGCAGCCTCACAGAGCTGCTGGCGTGGCTGTGGGCTTTTTGTGGTCAGAGTGTAATCACATATAAGAGCGGTATGGGTCTGCATGATCTCTAGATGAAGAGGAAACTATGACACACACAAACTCTGTATCCTTTTTTATTGTAACCCCTCAGCCAGCTGCCTTGAATTACCCACCTGACACGACCGGTGTCCCGTGTCTGCGTGCAGCTTGTTCTCAGAGCTGTCAGGATGTGTTTGCACAAACTGAGAAGTGATGCGCGACCCTATCCAGAACCAGGCTTTTAATTATATTTTTGTTTTTATTTGTTGTGTAGCTTTATGCCAGTATATAGAAGCTACTAAATTCAGAGATGGGGCCAGAGGAAATTTGGCAAACGAAGGTAACCCTCCCACCACACACACTCCCCTCCCCTCCCTCTTAACCCGAGCTCAGCTTTAACCCTTCAGCCTTTAACCTGGCACACCTTTTGTTTTTCTTAGCAGCCCTCTTTTGTTACTTCAAATGTTCACAGTTATTTTCTGCACACAGGTGTGGGGACCTGCCCTTTTCTGTTTTTGCGCACTCTGATTTCTCCCCTCCTTGTTTCTCCCCCCCCCTCCTCCTCCTCCGCCCTCTCCCTCACATCCTTCGGCAGCAGCTGAACAATGAGCTGATGTTTGACAATCACTGCTTCTGTTTCTCTCTCTCACACACACACACGAATCCAGTGCTGCCTGGGCTGGCATTGCTTGGCCAATGTTTACTCTCCCCCCCAACACTCTGAATGACTTTTCAGTACTGCCTTGGTGTGTGCATCACTTCCGCTTTACTCTGGGTTCAAATCAACTCAACTTGTGCTTTCTATGGTTGATTATTTTGTGTGTTTCTTTGTATTGCCATTAAAGCTGTCAGGAAGCATGATCCCTAAATTAGATTTGTTTGTTCTCTCTGATGAACGATCTATTTTGCAGTGTCACATGCTGCCTGTTTTAAATATTTTATTATGTTTACTTTGCAGAGCAGGATGCACATGACAGCTTTATATGATGCAATACAGCCTTCCTGTCAAGACAAACATGCTGACTAGCTCTTTTCCTCTGGAGTTGCGCCTGGCACTTTTAATCCTGCTTCTGATCAGACTGTTCCTCTGCTCCTCTGTCCACATCTGGAAACGTGCGCTAACTGTTTGTCTCCTGTTGTGTTTTTGCTCTTCTCTCTGTGTTTGTTTCACTTTCAGGTGAGAATTTTGAGCAGAGTCCTTTGCGGAGAACCTTTAAATCCAAAGTTCTAGCACATTTTCCCGACAATGTCGAGTGGAATCCGTTTGACCAGGATGCAGTTGGCATGGTATGATCTCTACACGGTTATAACGTACTTTAAAAACAATGGTATGGTGTAGCATGACCGCATCCACATCAGTATCACAGTTAATGCGAATATTTTGCTTCTGTGTCAAGATACTGAAAAAGCAAAATCACATAAATAAAGTTGTGTTTGATGAATTGAACTATGTCGCACTGTTCTGCAGTACAAACGCGTATAAAAGTAAAATATCAGTCACTAATTTTGTTAGTTGGCTCAGAATCATTAGAAGGAAGCAGGTAGCTTAGCATTAAAACTTGAAACAAGGGGGAACAGCCAGCCTGGCTCTGTCCAAAGGTTAAAAAAAAGCAGTAATTATGAGTAATTGGTAATGTAATTAAAGTAATATGTGGTGTACTTATTGTTTGAACTTTGTATTGACCCAGGCTATACTAGTCACGCAGCAGTAGCAGTTACACGACTCCCTATAAACCTCAAATTGTCATTTTTATAAAACAAAAAAAGATCACGTCAGCAAGATGTAGAGGTGGTGTCATTTTGAACTTCTGCACAGAGCCAGACTCGCTATTTCCCCAGTTTCCAGTCTCTAAACCTTTTCGCAGGCATAGTGCACAGGCATAACATCTACTTAATCTACTCATCTAACTCTCAGAAAGAAAGAAATATTACCCAAAATGTTTAGCTATGTCCTTTTTATTTAGAGATTTATATTTCAATATGAGCTCACATAACTGCAAAACAGTCTCTTTTCAACCATCAGTGTCCTCCCTTTTTCTTTTTCTTAACCCTCTCATTGTCTGTCTGTCCTCTCACAGCTCTGCATGCCAAAGGGTCTGGCGTTCAGGACGCAGATTGATTCTCGGGAGCCTCAGTTCCACTCCTTCATCATCACCAGAGAGGACGGCTCTCGGACCTACGGGTTCGCCCTCACCTTCTTCGAGGAGGTGACCAGTAAGCAGATCTGCAGTGCCATGCAGACTCTTTACCACATGCACAACGCAGAGCAGTACGACATCTTGCACACTCCCACCTCTCCGCCGGGACCCGAAGACCAGCGACACCAACACTCCCAGCCTCGTCCCGTGCTTCACGCTGCGCCCGCCATCTCCCGCCTGCAGCGCTTCAACTCTTATGACATCAGTCGCGACACGCTGTACGTGTCAAAGTGCATCTGCCTGATAACACCCATGGCCTTCCCACAGGCCTGCAGGAAGGTGCTCCAGCAGCTTCACCAGGCTGTCTCTTCCCCCCAGCCTCCACCTCTACCACTGGAGAGCTACATCTACAACATCCTCTATGAGGTGCCCATGCCACCCTCTGGGCGGTCGCTCAAGTTCTCAGGCGTCTACGGGCCCGTGGTGTGCCAGAGGCCGAGCACATCGGAGCTGCCACTCTTTGACTTTCCCATCCGTGACATGTTTAATCTGCTGGGGGTGGAGAACATTCTTCAGCTGTTCACCTGCGCCCTGCTCGAGATGCAGATACTGCTCTACTCACAGCGTAAGTAGCCATTCTGCTTCGGTTACACTCAATGTTTTCAGCGTCCAGACCCATTAGGGTGCATTGATTACAAGTCCGTAGACATCCTGCTCGCATTACAACCATAATGTAAAAACAAATAGATAAGTAGTCAGGGTTGCATATCCTGCGTAGTATGGACACAATTTACACATTTTAAACATTAACACTTTGCATATTTACATATTTTCTGAAGAGCTGGAGGGAAAGCTAGAAAAGAAAATCAAGCATTATCTGTGACAGCTGTTTTCAGGGTATTGTGAGGTCATGTGATCCTGTTAGTCGAGGTCTCAAGAGATGGCTCAGGACGTATTAGTGTCACGACATGAGACTAGATATTGTCTGGGGACCTGGGTTTTACAGGCTAGTGTCGCTCTAAGGCTTTCCTTCCTGTTTACACATTTGTACGGATAGAAAGGTTAAACTAATCTTCGAAGTAGGCATGAATGTTGGATTATTAGTGTTACAGAAGTTACAGAAATGGTTGGATACAACCCTCCTTAAATCCAATGTCTAAAGATTGAGTATCCTGTCTCCCTGAGGATAATTAATGATCTTTGAGAACAGTATTTCTTCAGGAACGATGATTTCCTGGGTGCTACTTGAATTAGTTTGTTACTTGATTCCTCAGGGCTTCATTAAAAACATAAACAAACAAAACTCAATCTCGTCCTCGCTTTTAGGGTCCATTTCAGTGAGTTCACTGAGAAATAAAGGTTACATCTTCTGGTTGTTGCTATTGTACAGCAAACTTCAGAAATGTCCAAAAAAACAACCAGCGGCTACAACACATTTGATATGTGGAGCCATTATCCATGAGATTACATAACCTGTTGAGAGTTTCCATTAAAGTGATGCAGCGTGAGTACCAGCCTGTGTAAATGTTGGCCCCGTCTCCCATCACAGGCAGCTCCATCTACCAGGACTCACATGTACATGCATGTGTGTGTGTCTGTTGGCTCGTCTTGTTTGCACATTTGAGCTGCTCGGATCAAGAGGGCCTCTTTTGGTTGCTGTGATTCTTTGCGATTCATCCTTGAAGCAAAACACACAGCAAGAGTCCGACAATCACTTTATTTCACGGCAGCTTCTGATTCCAGGAACCTTCTTTGGCTGCCCCAAAGTGCAGAGCGCTCGATGCCTGTTAGTATTTATCCATTAGGAGTAACTGCTCACTGGAGATTAAAATAATCCGTACCATCCTTTGCCGTGCAGAATGGTATTTTAGAAAAGGTGACACGTGTGTGTGTGTGTGTGTGTGTGTGTGTGTGTGTGTGTGTGTGTGTGTGTGTGTGTGTGTGTGTGTGTGTGTGTGTGTGTTGGTGTTGAGGAGGAACAAGGAGATCATTTAAGGGTGCTGGGTCTGTCGCGGTGATTGGATCCATTACAATGGCATTAGAAGGCAAATGGTTTACAAAACGCCAGGGGCCGGGGGGGAGAAGCTCTTAAGGGGGGGAAAGCTGTGGTGTTGCTAGGCAACCCAGAGACAGGGAGGATAGCGGTGATGCAGGATGATTATTATTGGTTGGAAGTGACATCATGCCTATTTTTCTTCGCTCTCCCGGGTGAGGCTCATCACTGCAGAACATGTGAAGGGTGTTGTGTAAAGTTAAGCCCTGGCAGTCTTCCACTGAGAATAAATGAGGGATTGTTAGCAAAAGACGCCTCGCACACAAACACAAACACACACACACCCACTGAGGAGAGGGATGCTCTGCAAATAAGAAGACGGCTGAATGTGCTACGTGCTAAAAATAGCACTGGAATTCATAACTCTGATCAAATAAATAAATAAATACAAAGAACGGCCAGTATTTCTTCCCTGGAGCCATAAAAGCGAAGATGTTCAAACACTGTCTGCTGCTTCTTCCGTCTTTCTCAAACAGGAAGCTAATCATGTGCCCGTCATGTGTCAACCATTGTGACATGCTGCAATTAAGCCATCATTTGTGGCTGTTACTTCACGCGCATTTTCTGCCATTGCGTGATTTGTGCAGTATGAGAGCGGCGGTGTAGATGAGGGGAGAGTGAGAGCAGGGAGTGAAGTGAGGATATTGCAGTTACACAACGTGCATTTGAGGCACAGAGGTGCTTTATCTGAAGTTTAAAGGCACCAAGCTGAAGCTGGGCTTCTGTCAGGACTGTGTTTGGTCTGAAGATACAGAATCAACTCTTTCAGCCATACACAGACGATCATGATGTAACTCTTATGAGTTAGAAAATGATTTCCTACGTTCCTTCCTTTTTTAATTTAATTTCTTTATAATTCGATAGACACCATTCACTATTTTCTGAGATTTTAAAGATTAAACTATTATTTATTGATTAAAATAATCAGAAGATTAACGAATAGTTAAAATATTATGAGTAAGGCCCAGCTCCAGCTGCACCGACAAACTCTTTTTGGCTTCACCTCTGACCAAATGAAAATATTATAGTCATAGTAAGACTGATCCAGTAACAATATTTATGAAACCTGGTTCTCTCTTACCAGACCGAAAAAGAGTGAAAGGGTGGAACGACGGCATTTTATACTAAAGACATCCACTAATTCACGTTAATGGCGATAATGGCAACGTGGCGATGCAGATCGTGCACATACCTCCTGGACTTTCCCAGAAATGGATCAACGAGTGAATACAGTAATAAATGTAATATTAGAGTGCATAATCTCCAAGAAGTGATTTATTTTATACCTGGACAATTTTTCTAAAGTGGTGCTGTAGGAAGATAATTATTCAGTCAAAATCCTGCTCACAGTTGGCAGGAAGGCCATTATAAGAAAAAGGCTTGAAATGGACCCAACCAGACACAGACAGTGGTTAGATTTAGTGCAGGAAATATTCATGATGGGAAAAATGACTTATTCTCTAAGAGTGAAAGAAGATATGTTTAACAGAAAATGGATTAGAAATAAGGACAATGACACTGTATAATTTAATTCAGATGATGAAAGCACTCTTCTACTGTAAAATGTGCGACTCGCTGTAAACTCTAAACTTTGTATGGGAGCAAAAAAGACTAAAGTGATCAAGCTGAAGAAAAAACAAACTGAGGATGTTTACTCGATCACAGAACACATTTTGTAAGACACGTTGTTTGTTCAGCGTTGCTGCTCAGATCTGTAGCGGTTTCACTTCTGTGTGTTCAGAGTATTTTTAACGTGCTGTACTGCATTCGTTTGCACCCTGTATGTAAACTGAGTTCAAGCATCACCTCAAGTCCAAACCATGCATGCTACCATGCATCTGTATATTAAAAGCAACAGCACTTGACTCTTTGTGACTTGGGTTTAAGTGGTTTCTTGTTTCTTGGCCTAGTTTACGAGCAGACGGGTGATGTTAGTATTCTTGTCCCCATCCTGGGAGAGGAAGCTTGCTGAGAGGGGGGGCGTTTGAGGAGGAGGCCCAAACTGGGGGTGAGAGCCTCTTCTCATGGAGCAGCACATGACCAAATGAAGGAATGGTATTTATCTTGGCCCCATAACAGGAGAAGCCAAGCTGCTGCTGCTGCTGCTGCTGCTGCTGAGTGTACAGTATGTGTCAACAGGGATAGAGCAGGAATGCAGATGAGGTGGACCGGACACATATTTGCATGTACACCAGTTGACTTAAGTGTGAAAGGCTGAACATGAAGGAGTGCTGCTGTGTGGAGTCATGACAAAGGAATGTAACGTTGGCCAGAGGACCAGCTGACTGCTGCTGCTGCTGTGTCACAGTTCAGAGTCTGGAGCCTACGAAGGCCACGAAAGGTCCTGAGACAGTTCAAAGAGACCAACAATTGCAAGTTTACAGCAGTACGATGTCCTGAAAGTGTAAAGTGTACAGTTTTCAGTATGGATAGAAACTTTTAGTGGTGGTGGAAGAAGTAAACAGCTGACAACAGTGTCAGTACTCCTCAAAAATCCATCAGCACACAGTGGATTAAAGAGCTATGAAGACGTTGACAAATCCCCCAGTTTTATTATCCAATTTCAAACATTTTTGGTGCATTTGCAAGAGTGTTTATTAAAGGACGGTTCATATCAGTTTGGTCTGCAAATATGGACTTCAGAGGTCCCACACCTTAAATTTGGACACAGCTCGTGTGTCATCACAGCTAATTCCTTTAAGGTTGATCATTCATTTGCAACTCCACTCCTACAGAACAGAAGAAAGAGTGATCATCGCTGTGGGGTTGGGTGTTTTCTTTTGTCTTGAGATGTTATTCTATTCTGTCGTGTCATGTGGAAGCTGTGGAGACATTTTCAACCCAGAGCTGAAGAGCTGAGACATAAACAATGTAATCTCATTGAAATGATGACATGTTGCACAACCCTCACTGTCATGTGCTCTTTTCTGGTGAAGTGTTTTTGGAGGAATAAACAACATTTATCAGGCTACAGCAGTGCAGCCCAGGACTTTTAGATTATAAGTAAATGTGGGGGAAAGAACTTTGCAATCTGTGTTCCATTTATTTTAAATGTCAGGACAGATGTCATGCACTTTTAGCTTTTAGTTATTAGTTTGGAATAGTTTGAAGATGTTTGGCTTCAAAGTGTGCTGAAAACACTAACAATCTCTAGTCCAGTAAATGTTGCTTTGACACGAATGACATCATTGAACAGGAATTTGATGTGGCGATTCTGATTGTGCTGCGGAAACCTCAAGTCATCACTCAGCTTCGTTACAATCACAAAGACTTTAATGCAATAATCAAGTCAGGAAATGAAGCCTGGAATATGCACTGGATACACAGCTGGCTCATATCTTTCACAGTCTTTCCTTCACCACTGTTTACTTTTATTTTTATCCGTGTGTGCGAAACAGACTACCAGAGGCTGATGACTGTGGCAGAGAGCATCACAGCCTTAATGTTCCCGTTCCAGTGGCAGCACGTGTACGTTCCCATTCTGCCCGCCTCCCTCCTCCACTTCCTGGACGCTCCTGTGCCGTATCTCATGGGCCTCCACTCCAATGGACAGGATGACCGCACCAAGCTTGAGCTGCCGCAGGAGGTACAAACACACTCGCCCTGAGTTTAAATTTAAACGTTGTCTTTTCCTCCTCCTCCTCCGACAGATTGCAAATCAACGTACCGCGCACTTTTACCTGCTTTGTCTGTTAATGGAGTTTCCTGGCTTATTTCTGACCGTGCAGAAATATGCTAGAAGATGATCTGACTTTTATTGAATGAACCCCTCCTTGTCTTTGGCGTGCTAGCTGTGTCTTGAACAAGCAGTTTTATTATTGTCAATCTGCATAGGTAAGGCCTTTGTTGTGCTGCTGACACAAGCCACTGAGGACCTTTGTTCTTCTTCATGTCCCTCTTGTGGCTGCATTTTTAAGATTCTTCAAAGTGTCCAGTTACTGCAGATAGTTTAACCTGTGCAGTACCATCGATGTACAGC
Source organism: Larimichthys crocea (assembly GCF_000972845.2). Lineage (NCBI taxonomy): Eukaryota > Metazoa > Chordata > Actinopteri > Sciaenidae > Larimichthys > Larimichthys crocea. The sequence continues at coordinate 12,687,505 of NC_040018.1, read as the reverse complement.
GTTATTTCAGCACCAGCTACTGCTCTCGGTGCAGTCTGTCTTTTTACATCCGATTGTGATGTCAGGTAAATCAGCTGTAAAGAGGTATGAAAATAGACTTTGTTGACTTGGTAGTGTGTTATTAGGACTTGGGCACAGTGAGACTTGTAGGACTAGTAGCATTACTGTTGGTGTGTATTTTAGTGTCAATTATTTTTTTAATTAGTTAATTTTTTATACATAATTATCTTGCCCCTTGTCTCCTTCCAGGCTAACTTATGTTTTGTGGACATCGACAACCACTTCATTGAACTGCCAGAGGAGCTGCCTCAGTTTCCCAACAAGCTCGAGTTCATTCAGGAGATCTCGGAGGTGCTCATGTCCTTTGGCGTCTCTCCAGAGGGAAACATTCACTCCAGCGACAGCCAGGCCACGTACCGCGACTTCCGGTCCGTCGATATGGTCTCTGACAAACGCAACGGCAACCTGGCCTCACCCCTCAACTCCTACCTGCTGAGGGAGAATGAAACTATCGCCAGGCTGCAGGCTCTGGTCAAGAGGACGGGTGTCAGCCTGGAGAAGGTGAGAGATGATGTCATCGCATGAGTTTAAAAATAGGCTGTGCAAATGATCATTGTATTCTGTCCTCATATTGTTCCCAGGTTTGACTTAAAAATAAATAAATACTGTAGATACAAAAAAAATACAGTATGATAATTATGTAAAAATTACATAATAAAGATAAAGTGATATTTAAATAACAAGTCTGTTATGTCATCAGGGTTCACATAACTGAGACTAAAATAAAATACAGATCAAGAGAGATTATTGCCAACTGAATTTGGACTTTTCCAGGTTGTACCTGGATAATAATTTGAGTTTCAAAAATGAATGCGTTCAATATAAAATCAGCCATGCAAATGTTTAGTTTTTAAATAATTTAAGTCAGCAGCTCCTTTATAAGCTGTCAGTATATATTAACAGCTTATAAATGATGCAGTGGGCCAAAGGTTGAAAAACAGATGGGATGATATTCAATATTGCTACATGAGCTGATACTATTGTAGAAGGAAATAATAATAAACAAATGGAGGAGCTCCTTCTCTGCCACATGCTGGACTGGATCCAAGTTGTTGTTATAATATTCTAATCAGTCATTTTGAAGCTCTTGATCGTATCTGAGTAATTATGGAGTTGTGTACCAACATTTTGCTCCCAAACAGTCATATTATTAGCATCATGTTGATGTTGAGCAGTGCCAATAACAGCAGTGTGGAGTCTTGAACAGGTTTTGCCTCCATCAGTTCAAAACTTCAGCTCCAGCTGCTGGCCGATGTCTCACAGCCCCGATGACAGAAAACCTTTATAAACACTGACACCAACAGATGTAGCTGGCATCTTTACTCCATTTGGCCGGAGTGTCTTACAAACAGCAGTATGATTAAAATATTCAGTCTAACGTGATGGATAGATGAATTTGCTGCTCATTAACAAAAGTTTCAAGAGATTTGTGGGTCATGTCATTGGATTAGTGAGTCTACTCTGTGTTATGCGAGCCCCCTGCTGCTGGCATCTGTCCAGCTGTCCTGACTAAAATAAGAACTTGTGTTTCAGTTTGCTTTGGGCCAAAATTCAAAACCGATGTTCGTTTCCTTTCCCATAACCCTGCCGCTTCAACAGCAGCCAACAGTCAGGCAGCATGAGAAATAACCTTCTGCCACTTTTCTTCATCTGACTTCTTTCTCACATTTCTTGTTTGCCCGTGCACGTCAGCTGGAGATGAGTGAGGACGCCAGCAGCTATAAGGACTCAAGGTTTCACTGTGATGAGGAGGAGCTCAAGATGCACCAGCTCAACATCCAGGTGCGCGAGGTCTTCGCCAACCGGTTCACCCAGATGTTCGCTGACTACGAGGTGTTCGTCATCCAGCCAAGCCACGACAAAGAGTCCTGGTTCACCAATCGAGACCAGATGCAGAACTTTGACAAGGTAACATGCTATAGACAGTTTGTTAATAGTTTATGGTAATGTTTCTCCATTGACTTCCACTCTTTAAATTTATGTGTGTGTGTGCAGGCCTCCTTCCTGTCTGACCAGCCAGAGCCCTATCTGCCCTTCCTGTCACGTTTCTTGGAGACGCAGATGTTTGCCTCCTTCATCGACAGTAAGATCCTCTGTCATGATGACGAGGAGAAGGAGCACACGCTGAGGGTGTTTGACTCCCGCGTGGATAAGATTCGCATGCTGAACGTCCGCACGCCCACGCTGCGCACCTCCATGTACCAGAAATGCACAAACATTGAAGAAGCAGGTAAGGAAACAAGTCCTTTGTGGATTTCATAAGAATAATAAAAAAGTAACTAAGTATTATACTATATGTTCTTTGGATGATGGCCTATCCAGAGGAAAGCCACAGCTTTTAGTTTGTCACCATCCTATGTTAACTTGAGACTTGTTTAATTATAAGCCTGTGTAAAGCCAAAACTTTCAGTTTGAAGTTCAGTGAATGTAATTAAATAAGACCTTTTTAATTTGAAGTCTAAACGAGTGTGGTCACAAAGTAATTTGAAGGTGTGAACTTCTGACAGACTTGAAAGATTTGCTCTCTTTAGTTAACTGACTGCTAATTGCTGTCTTGTTTGCAGAGAACCTGCTTAAAAAACGATGCGCGAAAGCTGATTTTGTCGCTCCTGGACCTCATGCCATTGAGAACGACAAGACTCCCCTTCGTAATATTTGCGCTCGTTACCTCAAACCTCCCCGGGTGGCGGCTCTCTGAATGTGTGTGCAATGCATTATGTTAGGAGCACTCATAGAGGATGGATGCGCATCCTTTGAACTTGACTGCATAAGAACTTCACTTAAAACGTTTATACAGAAAAACTAGGAGATCACTGTGTATTTAAGAGTCCTCTGTGAGATCCTTCATGCATTGCATACACGTCAGTTTTTTCAAAGCTTGGTGAACATTTTTGATAATTAACATAGTAATCTTTATGGTGGTGAGCTGATAAGTTATGGGTGATAATAAACTCTTTTTTTTGGAGGAATCAAATCGTCGTCCGTGTGAATCATAGCTTCAGACACTGTGGGTAAAGTCTGTCATTTCACCCTGTGCGTATGTTACACCTCTATTGTATTTCTCCAAACTCGTTGCTTTTGTCAATATAACCACAAGTGTGGGTGGCTTCGTAATCAGACATAAAAATCACTGTCTGAAGTTGCATTCATGGACGGCTCTGATTTGTTCCCTTCAAAGAAACCGAACGTCTATTCTGAAGCTTTGTCCTGTCACTTTCGGTTCTGTGGGTGTTTGGGAGGACACTTTTTTTCTCGATTTCAACTTGCTCTCTTTCTTCCGTTGTCAGTCGTTCACTGAAAGAGAAATTACAGATTCTGTCATATTTATCTCTACACAATTAGACGATGTGGTTTTCGACTTTTGTGACGATGTTTGAAGTAAGAATAGCCCTGTGCATTCTTTTCTTGTCACTTGTATAAATTCAAAAATACTTCTTTTTTCTTTTCTTTTCATTCTTAAAATTCTTCCCACACCAATTTTAAATGATTTATTGTTTGAGTAGAGAAATGTGTTCATATTTAATCTTTGCCCAAACCCAACCACATGTTGTTGTGATGTGAGTCACTTCTGAAAATGAAAGTGCTACAATTTGGGCAAATTAACAAGATGAAAACAGTGAATGCATCCTGTAATCTCACTGCCGGCTTCTGCTTCCCTCCCACGTCTCCTCTGCAGAGAAAGCCATAGAGATGAGAGTGGCAAAGATCGACCACACCGCCCTGCACCCACACCTCCTGGACATGAAGATCGGCCAGGGACGCTACGAGCAGGGCTTCTTCCCCAGATTGCAGTCTGACGTGCTCTCCACTGGGCCCACCAGCAACAAGTAAATATGTCACATTATTATCACATCAAGGGAGTGTTGAATGTGAAATAAACCTTGTGCTGTTGCACGACTATTTTTCTGCATTTCTCTGTATAGTTGCTCAAAGCTGAGTTGTTGTGTGTTACAGATGGACCAAGAGGAGCGCTCCTGCCCAGTGGAGGAGGAGGGATCGACAGAAGCAGCACGCCGAGCACCTTTATTTAGACAACGACCAGAGAGAGGTGAGAGGTCGCTGCAGTGTTCTCCTCTCTCAGCTCACATTCACACAGATTGACTGCCTGAGCTTTGTTGTCTTTGTTCATGTTGCATGACCTGTTCTCTGTTTGCTTTATTTTGACTTCGCTCGCCCGTCTTGTCTGCTCTCCCGTCCTCCACCTCTCACACTTCTGCTCTCTTTTTCTCTCTGTCCGGCTCTCTCTTGCACTCACGCTCGCACACTCTCAGCATGTAGAGTGTTTGTTTCCGGAGCTGCAGCTCCTGCTGTTTCTTGACTACTACTGGCTCTCGCAGTCCTACAAGCCCTGTCTAAAGTCGGTGACTGTGGACGTGGTATGTGTTGGTAGTTTGTGAGGCCTTTTTAATCTTCACACTGACCTGTCAAAGCTTGTGGTCTTTTCTTTCCTCTGCTTCCCTCATCTGTCAGCAGCTGAGCTTCATCTTTCAAGGGCACATCATGTTTGAACTCATAAACATGAAATGTTGCCAACAAAGTTAATGAAAGTACAATATACTGTATTTGTAATTTGCTTCAGACATGAATATTTTACTTTAATTTGCTCTGTTCTGAAGATTTAGCTGCTTCTCTGTCTGTTATGAAATAAACCTACATGATGTCACGTTAACGTGCCCTTGATGTCAGAGAAAAAGTCCAGCTGTGTTAATATGTGGTGTTCTTGTATTAAATCAAGTGTATTTTAAAGTGTGTACACCTTTTGCTGTCCAAGTAGTGAACGACCTCCTGTGGTTATTCTAGTAATTCTTGTTCGTCTGTAGTAACCTTCACCAGTGATGTGAGTGTTTCTCTGTGTGTCTGTCTGTCTTTTGTGGTTTGCTGATCGCTGACTAAATTCTCTCCATCCTTTTTATCAGAAGTACATCCAGGAAGCCAGAAACCTGGGCACGACCATCAGACAGCCCAAACTGTCCAACCTGTCACCCTCCGTCATCGCTCAGACTAACTGGAAATTTGTTGAAGGGTTGCTGAAGGAGTGCAGGAACAAGGTTTGTGTATGACATATATATGTATTTAGAATGAGCACTGGACACCTTGTAGACTCCTGTCTACATTTAGTTTTTCAGGTCATTTTAAAGTATGCGCTATACATTTTACAATTGTAAATGTAAAAGTGCCAAATCTTACAGAAGCGTATTGCTAAGACTAACTTGATAAGTTTCAGGTTATAACGTGATAAGTTGGTCTTGTTGTTAACATGTTGTTTATGCATTCTTAATGCATCATAACCAGGTAAAAAACATGCTGACAACATGTTAACAACACACGATCTCAGATATTAATTTCACATAATTCTGTTGTTCCCACTGGCTGATGAGCAGTAGGGTTAAACCATTTCTGTAAGCCTCTGGGTTGCACCCATGATTTAACATGCTACGGATCCTCTTATTGTCCTTTTCTTTCTTTTTGCTGTGTTGACTATAAAAATAAAACATTTTTATTGTAGTTTTATGACTGCATTATTCTTGTCAAGATAAAACTGCCTCTTTTTGCTCCACTGCTGCAATTTTTGACAAACAATCACATTGGTAGACAGTCGAGCTTTAACACCGTTCATCATTCTGTCATTAAAAACAAGCTGCATGAAGAAAGAGTTACGAAAGTGGTACTCACTCATTGCTGGTTTAGAATACAGATCATTATAATGACTATATGTCTTTAGAAAACAACATTTTCTTGTTTATTTGTTTGTTTTTTTTTAGTTACATTTTAACGTAACTTAGGGTTATGATCAGCAGGGGACATACTAGATGATGTGGTAAAATAATGACTCTGCTTTTAAGACATCCTCGGCACTCCACCATGTGAAATAGTTTTATTTCTATGACTTATTCTTTTTCACCTCTCTGCTATAGGACACATGGGCCTAATAGACAAGGGCAAAGAAATAAGAGGATCATAAGCATGTTAAAGTGTATCATGAAACTCCCAGGCATGCACAAATGGTTTAACCCTACTGCGCATCAATCATTAATTGAACTGGTTGAGGCTTAAATTTGATCCTTTTAGTGTTTGGTTAATAACAGTAAGCAGAACATGCGATCATAGAGGATGATTCGACTCTGAAATAACAACAAAAAAAGGAAAATATTGCAAAACCACATTAATGTTTTGCGTTTACCTACATTAGTCTTTTTCATATTGCACAAATATTAATGGGTAACAACAGTATGTGTGTTTCTCTGCAGACCAAGCGTATGCTGGTAGAGAAGATGGGTCGAGAGGCCGTGGAGTTGGGTCACGGAGAGGTCAGCATCACCGGTGTTGAGGAGAACACTTTAATTGCGAGTCTCTGTGACCTGCTGGAGAGGATCTGGAGCCACGGGCTGCAGGTTAAACAGGTAAGGAAAAAAACAATATTAAAGCAGTTGTTGGTACACTTGCATGTGACAGTGGTGGACATACAGCACTCAGAGCAAATAATGTTAATTGTATGTTAATAATGTTTTGTCTTTCAGGGTAAATCTGCCTTGTGGTCCCACCTGCTGCACTATCAGGAGAGCAAAGAGAAGAAAAATGCAACTCCCGGTGGTTTAGGACCTCCAGGTATGTGCTGAAATTAGTCACTTGATGAACAAAATGACATGCTTAATGTTAAAAGCTTAATAAACAGCTTAACGTCATTTTTTCCCCCACGTACCAGGTTTCATCCATGACACAGAGAGACGTAAATCTGATGGTGGTGGATCAGCCATGACACCTCTTAAAGTCTCCCTGATCCAGGACATGAGGTGAGGAGGACTGGGGGTTTTCTAAATGTGAGCTCAATAAAGGAATGAAGGGTGATGTGTCGCTCTGTTGTGTTAGCCGCTGGTCACTGTCAGAGGAAAGTAAGTTGGACTGACACTGCCCCCTTGTGGTGGACTGTCAAACAAAACAAACATGTTGCCATGCTGATGAAGTGGCGTTCTCTTCAGAGGATTTTTATGGAATCAGAATGATTAATGATTCAACGTATCCCAATTAAATAATCTATTAACCACTTCAGCAAAAGCTCCAGATAAAGCTTCTACAGTTCATTTATTATAGTGGCTCTTTGTCTCTGTTTTACAGATTTACAACTGCAAAGTTAGACTTCATGTAGTTACGAGTCTTCTACAGAATATATCCTGAAAAAAAGTTTCACTCTCTTATGTCAAAAAACGTGTTCATTAATTAAAATAATGAAAAAACTCAGTAACATTAATATAACTAACATATATACCACTAGTATTCCGGAAAGACACTGTCATTTTTAAAGTAATAGAACAGATGTTTAAAATGTTATATTACTATTATATCTGGATATTGTTTTTCTTACTTACATTAGGTATTCATAAATTTAAAAAAATCAGAAGTTATTCTGCTGAGATGTTCTCTTTATTTCAATTTAAAGTTGTGTTTTTGTCAAAGTAAATGTATTTATTTTATAATAAAGATGTAATAGTTAATTAGTATTAAGAACAAAGAGAGAAAAAAACCCCAAATACACACGCATATCTACACATACAGCACATATATACATGCACGGAGATGCTTACTACCTCACACACATGCCAGATTAAAAGAAGATTAGAAGAAATTCTTACAAAAGTTTGTTTTCAGGAGTGACTTATAGGCATATACAGACATGATAGATAGATACAGATATTATATTTAAATATGAGATTCTCCGGCAGGTCATTCCACAGTAGTGGTGCCATTACAGAAAGAGCTCTGTCGTTTTATAGTCTTTGCACATTTTGCATTTATTAGAGTGGAAATGAGGAAAAAGAGAGAGAGGAGATGACCTGCAGCAAAAGTCTTCGGCCACATGTGAGCAATTTAGATGACTACCGTCCCAGACCTCTTGGCCAGCCTGGTGCCCCAATTTCCTCAACATGTTTTAGTATATCTATATTAAACACTAATCCTTTCTGTGACCTCCCGAAGACAGCTGCAACGTTTGTGTGCCTTAGTGTTTGTGTGTGATGGAAGCCATCACCGTCATCACGTTATCTACCGTGTCCAGGCAGAGTTGAGGAGTCGGGGCTCGTGTTGCTGGAAGGATGCACAGTGTAACAGCACATTACTTCCAGCCTAATTACCAGACCCCCCGCCGGTCTGACTGAGAAGAGAGGAGGGGTCAGCTCAGGGCACAAACACTCATCTCTACTCCGCTGATAGACAGACCCTCCTCCACACCCATGTAAACGTCTGATGCTATGATCGTGAACACACTCTGTCAGCCCTCAGTGAGGTTAAATAATTGATGATACTGTTTTAATAGGCAGAATATTTTCACTCATTTCTCACGTTTTTAAGCTTATTAAAGATGATCACCTCACATCTGTTCCCCACTGTTTTCAAGGTATGATGTAGCAATAATAATGCATATAGTAGATGCTTTCCTCGTTGCTAGGGAGATAACGAGCAGAGAAAAGTGGGTTACTGGGTGTGAGGGAGGGAGGAGGGGGTGGAAGGTAGAGGAGGAGACGTGAGGAGCTCTTAGCAGACGAGTTCATGGCACAGGTGGAGTGGAAGGGAATGTGTCTGGACTGAAGTGGCTCCAAGCGGTGATATGGGACCACGTCTGTGGTTAAAAATGCTGCCACAACAGCAGGCGGGGACTCAGGGTGGGTAATGTTGGGCAAAGTCAGACTCATGATATAATATTCATCTATCACATTTGTAGTGCTGAGATGCTTGTTGATAAGTTGAGCGGTAGAAAATAATTGCTGCCTTCATTTGGCTTTTATCAAGCAAAAATGCTAAAACATCCACTGGTTTCAAACATGAGGATCTGAAATGTGACATTATTTCTGATGTTGTTATTGTCAGCATGGTGGCTGTTTTTAAGAGACTAAATGGCTCAGTGGTGCAGTAGTACTCCACCTGGGACGTACATCTTCATGTCTGCGTGGGTTCTCTCCGGATACTCTGACTTCCTTCCACAGTCCAAAAACATGCAAGTTAACTGGTGACTCTAAATTCTCATAGTTGTGGATGTGAGTGTGGATGGTTTGTCTCTGTGTCAGCCCTGTTGGTACGGTACTAATGTGCCCTGTCATCAGATGTCAGCTGGGATTGGGAACAGTTATGGAAATAGATGGATGGATACTTTTATTCTGCATTTTATGAGCTTCTTAAGTGTTTGTAAACTTTCTATACCAGACGTGTTTTCTTTCTGTATAACTTTATACTTTATTTATACTTTATTTATCCCACAACAGGGAAATTCACTTGTTACAGCAGCACAAAGTGTAATATACACTAAATAAGACATTTATTGTTGCAGTGTTATAAAAGATTTTGTGGTTAACCAGACAGATAGAGGTCCATTCTGAGTCTATATGCACAGGATCAGCCTCCAAACTAGTTGTGACTAGTTGTTAAAGGTCCAGAGTGTCAGATTGAAAGTAATATGCATAATTATGTTTTATTAGTCTTTAATCACCTGTAAAAAAAAAAAGAAAAAAAAAAAAGAATCATTATGTTTTTGTTACCCTAGAATGAGTCCGCCATGTTGACCTGCCATGTTTCTACAGTAGCCCTGAATGGACAAACCAAACACTGACTCTCAATAAGGCATTTTGTGTTTTACAGCCACCACAGTTTCTCTTCCCACACTTGGAAAAGGAGGGATGGATGTCACTGAATCCTACACACTGGTCCTTTTAAACTGAGATTTCAGAAACTTTCCCTCCTCAGCAGATAAATGTGTCAACTCTACACATAGATCAATCATTCTGCACAATGAAGCTTAAACATCAATAATAATGATGATTTTTTATTTTATTTTATCCCATTTCTGTATTGTCTCAGAAGAAAATGTTGCTGATCCTTACTTTTCTGATTTTATGCGTGAGCTCCAAACCTCTTCTGAACGTCTCAACCCGTCCTTTCATTTGCAGACACATTCAGAACATCAGTGAGATCAAGACAGATGTGGGTAAGGCCAGAGCCTGGGTGCGTCTCTCTATGGAGAAGAAGCTGCTGTCCAGACACCTGAAGCAGCTGCTTTCAGACCACGAGCTGACAAAGTGAGCACCAAAGTCAAACTCTGATGTTAAATACAACAATTACAACAACGGCCTTTTGTATTTCCTTATTCTGACCTTCTTTCTGTGTTTGTGGAGGAATGTCTGTCTGTCCGTCTGTCTCATTTGAAATTAAGATGACGTGTGATCTACCCATTTATAATACATTAACTCCTTTGAAAACGAAAAGCTTCATACTCAAGTCCACCGCCACATAAATAATTCACAGCCTCCTTCATAATTGATATCTGAGTGGTGAACTGGGTCGGGGGGGGTTCTCTCTGCCTTTTGTGACCTCATCGTTTGTTCTGTTTTATATCCAACAGTATTCACTTTGTCAGCTATTTGAAAATGAATGTTTTCCTCTGTCATGCTACTGACACTGCTGAGAAACATTAAGTGTTGGGAAACTGTTTATTTATTTTTACACTTTACTAAAACTATCATTTTCTTTTCAGAAAACTGTACAAGCGCTACGCCTTCCTCCGCTGTGATGATGAGAAGGAGCAGTTTCTGTACCACCTCCTGTCCTTTAATGCTGTGGATTACTTCTGCTTCACCAACGTCTTTACAACCATCAGTGAGTGCTATTTTAATCATCAAAACTCCTCGCAAACTAAGTGATTTTTATTTGATGTTTTCGCGTGACATTTATCTTCCGATCTGTCTCCCAGTGATCCCCTACCATGTGGTGGTTGTTCCCAGTAAGAAGCTTGGTGGCTCCATGTTCACAGCCAACCCTTGGGTGTGTGTTTCTGGGGAGCTGGCAGAGACCGGAGTCCTGCAGGTCCCCAGAAATACTCTGGAGATCACTTTTGAGGTTTGTGTTAACTCTCAGATAAAGGACAAGTCCACTCTGTGACAACTTTGGTCTTTTATTTTGTAGTTTTAGTGACTATCTCTATTATTCAGTTGAGTTGAACTCAGTGATATTGCTCCAGTGAAATCTAACAGTGCAAGAAACACGAGTGTATAAAATACAGACAGACTGCAAACGAGCCAACCGTTTAACAGATTATTGAAACTATATTTAAAGGTAAACTGAAAATGGTCATCTTAGATATGAATCTGTAAACTGTCTTCTGAAAATTGGACCCTTTGGCTGTTTTTTCTTTCAGAGACGTTTGGAAAAGTTGTGCTTTGTTTAAAACTATGAAAACCAAAGTATAATTATCTGACCACTTGTGGTTGTTTTCCTGTTGGACTTTTTGTTGGACTTCAAATTAAAGATATGAATGACCAAAACTATGAAAATAAAATCAAGTTGTAATAAAATGGAATTATTAACAAAATGAGCTCATGTCTTGAGTTTCACTTCTCTTTTGAGTGTTTGACGTCACCGTGCTTCTCTCTCCCTCTCTCAGTGCCAGAATCTGGGAAAGCTGACCACAGTGCAGATGGGTCATGATAACACAGGCCTCTACGCAAAGTGGCTGGTGGAGTGTGTGGTGGTCCGCAATGAGATCACAGGACATACCTACAAGTGAGCATGTCTTTTCGAGAGCAACATATCTGCTGTGATGTGGTTATGACTGCGGGGTTCTCAAAACATTGAACAAAACGTGCTTGCTGTGTAGGTTTCCGTGTGGCCGGTGGCTGGGGAAGGGTGTGGATGACGGCAGTTTGGAGAGGATCCTGGTGGGAGAGCTCATGACCCCCAGCACGGAGAACGATGAAAGGATGTGCCGCACGCCCCCGATGCAGCAATCCCCGGGGATGATGAGGAGGTTTGTTACCATCTCGCCAAACAGCAAACCAAGTAAGTTACTACCTAAATAATATTGGTTATCTTAAAAGCAGTGTTCTCCGCTGTCTTCTACGCTGCTAAAATTTCAAACGCATGAATGAGAAAACACAACGACAAACAGATTAAAAACCAGGATGGGGATTTGTGTCTCACAGCATCCTTGTTTATCTTTTTCCTCTCATCCAGAGTTAAACACAGGTCAGATCCAGGAGGGAGTGGGTGAGGCCATCAACGGGATTGTGAAGCACTTCCACAAGCCGGAGAAGGAGGTGAGAGACGGCAGTCTAGACAGGCCCCAACATGCAGTTCTATTATTCATCACAAATGAAGAATAACAGCTTTCTGCACTGGTGGTCCCCAAGCCCCTCAGTAACTGCGGGCTGTGTGGTGTAATTCTCATTGTTAGAATCATTGCTGGTTTCTTGAAATGAACATTATTCTCGATCATTTCTGGACAGTATTTTCTCTATTCTGAAGCACCAACATTGATAATTATTACTTATTAAGGCACGTGGTGTGTGTGGAGTTTGCCATTCAAAGGGGACACTTACTGAAGCTTTTTAAAGTGCACTGTTGATTACAGGTTGTAAGAGTCATTCTTTGTTTAGTCAAAGTACAAAGGATTGTTTTCTTACAGGGAATTTCCCTCCACTTCTGCTGCACCTCTTTACAGCACTGATAGAACAACGTAGGAAGCTGCTAACAATGGAAATAGTCTCTTACTTACTAAATGCCCCTCATTGTCATGCTGATATGACGGCTACAACATATTTCTCCATGATCTCATAATTAATATAACACTCAGTGAACTAAGTAACTCTTCAGATCATGATGATTTATTACTTGGAAATTGTTTTTTTTTAAATATAATATGACCCGTGACACCTCAGAACTCTGCAAGATGTACGTTTTTAATAAAATCTAGAATGTGTGCTCCATTTAATCGAGACAATAACTGGCTTATAATCAGTAAATGACTACATGTATTTTCCCCTCTGCAGAGAGGCAGTCTGACTCTTCTCCTCTGTGGGGAGTATGGCCTCGTTTGGGCTCTGGAGCAAGTTTTCCAGCACGGTTTCAAATCACCTCGACTCTTTAAGAACGTCTTCATCTGGGACTTCTTAGGTAAAAACTTCTAACTTATATTACTCAAGACCCATTGTCTGTTTGAAATGTGTTGACATTCCCTCAAAAGCTTCCTCATATTACTGTGTAATGTCTTTGATTATATTATTATATGTCTGTTTTTTTTGCTTTCACAGAAAAGTCACAAGTGTATTTTGAAAGTGCGGAGCAGCGCGAGGTGACTCCAGATGAAAACTGGCAAACCAGAGTGCGCCACTTCTGCCGCTTCATGCGCGCCATCAACAACACATCTAGAAACATCGGCAAGGATGGGAAGTTCCAGATGCTCGTCTGTCTGGGTGCAAGGTAGGCAGGCAGCATTCACTAACCACCCGACATATCAGCTACGGCCATGTGCCTAGTATATGTATCTACGTCGTGAGCCGTTAATGCACATTTATAAATCAAGGTTAAGTCTCCAGGATCAATCGATCAATTAATCCTTCCTGCTAAAATGACTTTGGTTAAGACATTGAATCCCTGACAGTTGTGGATGCACTGCTCTGTGTCTGACTTTGCATCCTGACCTGAAAGGAAGTGAAAGCGATCTCTCCTTTGAGGATTCTTAAAGTATCAGATATTTTATTGGTTTCCTTCAGCTCTTCCTCTCTGCTGAAGACTGCCTGTGCATTAAAGTGCATATTGATGCAGTGATTTGTTTGCTGATGTACATCTGTGTTTTTATCCTTTTTCTACCTATGAGTTTTCTTTACAAAATAGAAATACTGCAGCAATTAATTTATTTTATTTCTTTCATTTTTATTTTGAGAAATTTCGTTGCAGACAATGGTGATAATTGATTATCGTTCATGTCATTTCTCAACAAAACAGTCTTTAGGTTCTTGGAAAACAAGTGACAAAACAAGTAATTTACAGACAACAGGATTATCTCTGTTTCCTGACATTTCATTGTCTGTGCATGATAATGATTGATCAGTTAATTGAAAAGCAGTTAAATGAAATACAAAAACAGACAGATTAATCACTAATAAATCTAATTGTTAATTTAGATTTTAACTACAGATTTTAACTGCCTGAAATGAGCTTCTACACTGTCACAGTTTAAAATTATTATTTTATTGGAAATAGCTGACTGTGTGTTCTTTTCTCAGGGACCATCTGCTGCATCACTGGATCGCTCTGCTCGCAGACTGTCCAATCACTGCTCAGATGTACGAGGACACTGCACTGATCAAGGACCGCTCATTGGTAAACTCTCTGATCAGAGTGCTACAGACTCTGCAGGAGTTCAACATCACCCTGGAAGCTTCTCTTGTCAAAGGTGTTGGTATCTAAACCAAACCAACTTCCCAACAGTTGTACCTGACCAGAAAGATCACTGGGGACCACTAAAAAAATCAATAACTGAACCTTTTATATGCAGGAACTGACTTGAACAAAGGACATTTTCTGGCTTATATTAAAGCTACTGTTACATTTGCCATATACAAAGTGCAATGAGCCTTTCAAGATATGTTGTTATTTTTATCCTCAATGATGTTGCCATTAGATGTTAAAAATATGTTTTCTATTATGAACCATGATTTCACATTATTGACCTACTTGTGCTATAATGTTTTATTGAAAGCTAAATATTTTCATTGTTATCGTGAACTGCTGACAATGGCTATATTTAAGGGGAAGTGAGGATCAAAACTGTTAATATATTTTCAGAGAAAAACAGTATTATTTTGTTTAACCAGTCAAGTTGCTTGCTCTGTTGTCAACTCAGATTCCAGTGTCATTACGCAGAGCTTAAAGCAAATGATGTAGAAGTATGCTTTATAAGTATGTGTATGACAGGGGGTTTGTAGTGTGGAAGGATGATCCACCTACGTAGAAATAAAAAAAGGCTACAGGTTACATTTGGTTCTTTCCCTGAGAAATGTACAAGTATGCAGATCTTTTACATGGAATACCTTCAGCAGAGAAAATTATCCTTCTTGCATGATAATAAGACTGTGGGGCTCATGGCTGTATCCAGTGACGGACATTATGCTCAATTGGATAAAGGAAAACACCCCAAGTCTTTGTGTTCTCCAAGAGATGCTTGACCTGACATTCTGTGCAAAGTGGATTACAATGACAGCCTTCATGTAAATACCTCCAGCCCGCCCTTTCCCCTACCATCATCCCAGCCCTTACACACTACACCTGCCCTTTTCTCTGAACATAAAAACAGTGTGATGATCCGTGTAGACTCCTTGTGATAAGGGATGATCTCCTGCTTCCCACGTGAGGAGCACAAAGGACGACTCTTCCCCCCCTTCCTGATTTTGTCATCATGGTTTCTTGCTATGCAATATTCACAAGAGAGAAAATTCAACCCCCTACAGACTCCATATCGCGGAGGACTCCTCTGTTACATACATTGATCTTTACTGTGCAGAAACAAGAGATTTGATATGTGAAGGACTTCTTTTCTGTGCCAACAACGTCTGGAATGACTGTGTTGTACTCGTCTGTGTACGACCCACACATGAGCATCTTGGGAGATATATATATTTTTGTTTTCCAATACTGTTGTACATTTATTGACATAGCTGTGTAATGTAGTGTTTACTAAGTGAGCAACAGTGTACAGTGTAAAAATATATTAAGAATAAAGCATCTGTAATGCGTTAAAGTGGATTTAATTAAGAGTTTGCGAGTTATTCACTAATAGATTTAATAATCATCTTCTCAAGGTGCTTTTTCAGCTGAGGAAATATGCTGAATATTTACTGGTTTTATTAGTCAAAATAAATGTGTTGCTTCTGGACTACTGGTAAGGCAAAACAAGCAATGTGAAAAGGTGATTTATGGAATATTTTCTCAGATTTTATATGCAGATGATTCATTAAATTATGACAAAAAATAATGGACAGTGACATAAAAGAATAATTGTTAGTTGAAGTCTAATCTAAACTATGTTTTGGTCAATTTTCGTTCTACTTTGTATTTATTAAAAACAAAATATTTAAACTACATCTCTGAATTCAACCTTCTAATCGTAGTTGAAAAGTAATACAGTTGTTATTTCATTGTTATTGGCGTTAACAAGTTGTACACGGACAGCTTTATATTCGCTGCTGAACGCGCCTTCTCAGCTGAGAAAATGTCAACAAACTCTTCGCGCCATGTCAAATAGCTGTTTATCTTTAAAGCCTTTGGCCAGGTGCTTTGTGGGAGTTGGAGTTTTAAAGGAAAGCCGTTAACTGTGACGATACAAAGCTCTCCCGCTCTTTCACTACGCCTCCCATCATTCATGTGTCCTGTGGCGTGCGCGACGTTTGCGGCGATTGGCTGAACGCAGGTTCAAACTCGACGGCTGCACTCCTTATTTGGTCATTGTGCGCTCAAGCCCTTTCATTCCGGCTTTTTATGCTAATGACATTCTAATGGCCAGCTGTATGCGTTAGTAGTAAGGAGCATGCGCAGTGCGTCCAAAAAATACGGCGAAGATTCAAAGTTTTTGTTCAGTAAGTGCATTCTTATTCCTCTTAGGCAGAAATTACATTCATACAGTTTTTAAGCGGTTTGTTGTGCGCGTGTAGACCGGTCGTAATGTGGCGTAACTGTAGCCTGACGCGTGCGCTCGCGGTCGTCGCGAGCTGAACGTACAAAGACTAACCGACAATGGAATAACGTGGAAGTGAACGAGCGCGTCGCGTGGTGATGGTAGCACTGTCGGCTAGCTAGCATGCTAACAGCTAACAACAATGAGCCATATTTGGCGCTCTGGCGGGCAAAAGTTAGAGTTTAAAGGGAAGGATGTGTCCATGGCAACTTTTTACATTTCATTAAAACGTTGACACCACGTGTGAATTATATCAAGTTGACGGTTGTTGTTTGTTTTTTTTTTAGACACGCGTGTTACGTTACACATAATTGAACGAATAGCCCGGTAGCTTTTTGTTTCTTCACTTCAGAAAGCGCTGCTGCCCGCTTCTTGTTTCGACTTCTCGCTGCAAACAAATCAACAGCTGAACAACGTCTTGCATTAAATATTCCCATTGTTTTTTTTTGGTGCTCGCAAATTTCCAAAGTTTCCAGTTTGCTGACCGAAGTTGAGAAAAGACACACTGACGCCGAGTTAACGATAGTAAAACGTCGTGTTGTGGTGGGTGTAACGTTTGTGTGATTTGCACAACCGAGCGGAGCGTTTGAAAGTTTAGGGAGCATGAATCACTTACTACTGCATCAAATGTAACCCAGATGGTCCGTGTGTTTAGTTTGCTTGACAACACGCCCGATAACGTGAGGTTATAGCGTTAGTTTGATGTCAGTGTTGTCTTATTTTGGGTGTTTTGGTGTTCCCGCAACTCGGCTTTGGAAGAAGAAATCCAAACACACTTGTGTGTTATTGCTTCAGCCAAAGTTAGTTTAGCCACTTTCAGTTGTTTATGCGCTTTAAAGGCGTTCAACTTGTATCCAACAGGTTAGTTTGATACAGGAAATGTTAAAATTATAGGTTAAGAATGGTTTACTTATTGTGTGTGTGTATGTGTGTGTGTAGGGACCGCCCCCTTTCAGTAGTAGAAAGCGCAACTGTCTGCAGACATCCACGGTGCTTATTACGGCGCTGGGACAATTACTCATCTTTTTGTTTTCTGTTTCCAGTTTTTTTGCCATAACGCTGACCAACAGACAGACTATGTTTGGCTTTCACAAGTCAAAGATCTACCGGAGTAACGACGGCTGTTGCATCTGCAAGACCAAGTCCTCCAGTTCACGCTTCACAGACAGCAGTCGATATGAAGAGACGTTCAGACTGTGTTTTGGGTAAGAGCCTCTCATTCATTCATTTTGTGGGTGTGTACGATTTTTTTTAGTATGGCTGATTCTGCTCGTGTGTATGCTGTGAATATAGAGTGAATTAATGCATCAGGATGTTAAACTTTGATTTCAAAGGCTGTCAGAAGATCGTGTTGGAGACATCTGCAATGCCTGTGTGTTGCTGGTGAAAAGGTGGAAGAAGCTCCCTAATGGCTCCAAGAAGAACTGGAACCATGTAAGTGATGTTTGATTACAGCAGTGATGATTTATTGCCATGTTGCAGCTTTTTAAATTACCTTTTTGTCTGACTCAGGTGGTGGATGCCAGAGCTGGGCCGGGCTTCAAGGTGACAAAACCCAAGAAGATGAAGAACAGCGATGGGAAAAAGAAAAGCAAGCTAAAGAAGCTCCACAAGTTAAAGAGACAAAGTAAGTTGTTTTTAAAAAAATATTAACGAGTGACTTGTATGTTAAGAGATTTGTCTTGTTTTTATAAATTTTATTTGAAGCTAGTCAGACAAGGAATATTTGTTTACTTAAAGTGTGCAGCATGCTTGAAGAAGTGACTGATATCATAATACCACTAAAACATGCAACTTCCCTGTTTGTTTTTCTTCTCAGCCCAAACTATCAACCTGATTTAAAAAATATATATATATATATATATATACTGTTTAGCAGCATCTTGTGGTTCTTTGGGTTAGAGCACACGCTGTGTGTCTACAGAGTGTTGACATTCACATCACTCTGTAGACAGTTTTGATTAAAATAATTGTTCACGTTTTTCTGTACATGAAAAAATGTCCAAATTACCAGTGCTATATTTTCTAGTTGATGTGTTGTGTGTTGATAACTCAAATATATTAATAAATATGAACTCTTCTGTGTCAGTAAACTGAACACATTTTGGGTTTGGAATTGGGGGATTGTCTATAAGACAATAAAAGTAGTTTTAATATGTCAAGTTAAACATTGAAAAATTAATTATTTCCACTGGTCCTTGAAGGTTTGTCAATTTGAGGTGGAAGGGGGAAAAAAAAATCAAGACCAAGAATATTTTTTTAAATGGATATAGACCTGGTCATTGAGTGTTTATATCTTGTACAAGGGTAAAGTTCTTCTGACTTAGATATTTTTATTTATTTAATTGAGAGATTTTCAGGTCTCTTTAGTTGTCTGTGAGCGTCTGTACAGCCGTCTCAAACTGTGCTGTGTCAGGTCCTTGAATTTGACATTTTAAGGTGTGGGAACCCTATTCACTACTTTTGTACATCTGACATTTTATAGACAATCAAAAAAATGATTATTAATGAACACGATTGGTAGTTGTTTCCCAGTTTTGTGTATTTGTGGGTTTCAGTGTTTGTTTGACTTGCTCTCAATGTACTTATTAATGTATTTATTAAATGGTGAACATTTCCCAGAATATTGAGACTGTTCATAAATTCCCCATCTCATCAGTGTCAAAATTGTGCCTACTGAATCATGGTTAAGAAGAAAAACTTTAGTCAGCACTTTACCAAATCAATGTGATGACAGTGTTTCATTTGTTCATCTTTTGTTTTCCAAGCAGACTCAGATGCCCTCAGTACAACCTCCAGTGTGTCTCCTGGGCAGTCCCCCAGCTACAGCAACCAGTCAGATGATGGCTCAGACATCGAGTCCAAACAAAGACGCCCGACTCCCACCATCTTCTCTTTCCTGGACCGTTCCTATTGGAAAAGGTTACTGCTCTTATTGAACAGACAATGTGCAGGACACCTTTTTTTAAAAGCTGTGTTTTGAACATGATTTAACTCAAAGGGTTGTCTCTTGTTTCTCTTTTTAGACAAAAGGTGTGCTGTGGGATTGTCTATAAGGGTCGATTTGGAGAGGTGATCATTGATCCTCGACTGTTCAAGCCCTGCTGCAGCTCCAAAAAGCAGAAGACACTGGCATCCACACAAGTGGCCGCACGCCTTCCCGACACGCTTCCTCCACAGCTCCCAGAAGACGTGAAAGAAACCTGGTGATTGCTTTTGTTAAATCCCCCTGTAGGGTTATCCATGGCATCCGCCTGGATTTGTCTCCAGTGGAAGACCTCCCCATTTTCACTCCTCCAATTATATCTGTTAGCTAGATGTTACTTTTATATGTAATATTCCTTTTTATATGCGTATTTTTTAAAATTTTGTATAGAGTTGATTTTCTTTTTTTATAAAAAACAAAAAAGAAGAAAAAAACGTATGGGCATTAGTGTTATTTATAGGATGAGAATTTTGTCAAGGCTCTGTTTCTAATTATGAATTATTTTTGGTTATTTTGTATTACATGATTGACGTTTTGTAAATATTTTGTCACCTTTTCGTACATATCAAGACCGTTCTATTTTTTACTTTAATTTGTCAAATTGCAAGTGTGCATATGAAAGACACCAGCTATTCTAATACCAGCTTTTTCTGTTTGTTGGAGTGGCCCTTCAGCAGTGTTTGGTCGTTTGTTTGATCCATGTGTGCAAATGTGGGAGTCTGTAGGATTTTTAGTGCACAAGTGGCTGTTGATTACACCAGGGATCATTAGTAAAACTGTTATCGTTAGAGAACTGTTCTCGATTAATTTAATGAGCTTTTAATGTGTGTCTGTGTGGATGAGAACAAAATAATCTCTCTGACATTTTCACAGCTTAAGCATGCCACACGTTTGAAACACTCCATGCATGCAGTACATTCCACTGCCTTTTGGAATGACAAAAGTGATTTTATTTATTTCTTTTGTACAGCCTCCAATGAAATGAAAATGCATGTTGTAAAGCAAATGTTTTTTAAAATGGATTTTGTAAATACAGTGCTTTGGCTCTTGGTACATCCAACCCTCTTTTTTTAAATTTTATTTTTTTTATTGCAGAATGGCAAACCACTACTTCTGTAAAGAACATTTTTGCGTGTGTGAAAGATGCTTTACGCTATTCACTTTTAGCACATTGTCACATCTAATCTTCTCAAACGCATTACTTTACAGGTGTGCAGAGCTGCATCCTGTGGTGTGTTCAGAAATGTGTGTAGATTGCAGGGAAAGCTAAATGCTAAACTGCAGCGTCAGAGTGCTGCAATATTCCTTATCTGTTTGATAAAGGCATGCAGTTCTCAGAAGCTGAACATACAGGAAATACATGACATGTTTAACGGATACATTTTTGGCAGACAAATGTTAGAGAAAATGTGTTTGTGGTCGTCATTGCTGTGATTTATCTTCAGAAGCAATTGTCAAAGTTCAAACTATGCAGACGTTTTGAATGTGAGAAGTGCTCTTTCTGTCACTTTCGCTTATGTAGCGTAAAGTGATCAATCCTTTTCAACCAAATTGGCTTGTCAAAAGCATCCATTATTTCAGCAATAATTTTACACTTACTAATCCTAATCACAATTCATAACTGTTTCAAGATATTTCTTATGTGTGTCATGTTAAAATAATGCTCAGATTGCACGGTTTTAGCCATGGTACATACTGTGTCTCAAATTAATACTGCAGTGACAACGGTTGTTTTGTTTTGTGGTTGTTGTTTTTTTTGTGCGTTGCATTATTGCAGCTGTTTTCAAACTTCATGAATTGACAGGCGATGCTCTGTAAAGTTGCTTAATATATGAACTTTTCTGCGGCAGGGTAGTTAAATGCTGAACATGTTTTATGATTCTTATTAAAAGGAGAAATGCTGCTCCGTTTTTAAGATGGGAAAATAAGCTTGTTTTTGTCCTTAGGGAGTTGCCATATTATTTTTTTTGAGAGGTACATTTTGGGATGTGAGATGTGCCTTAATGAATTACCTGACCATTATGATTATCATGTAATTTATATTTATTTATTGCAAAACTTTTTTTTTTTAACTGAATTTTTGATCATTTGTGTAGAGCCATTCGGAAAGTCTGTTATTAATTTTGTGCACTTCCTTTGAACATGCAATGTAAATTTTTTTTTAATGCTTCTTTTGTATACTGTACCACAAAGTAGATCTCTGTATTGTAATAAAAAAAAGAAAGGGGAAAAGAAGAGTGCGTGTGTTATTTATGTGTACCTGTAGGTGGCGCACAAGAGCTGCACAGAGGACAGTATTTAATCAAGCACTGATTGATCTTAGCTTGGTTATTTAAGTTTTCTCTCTGATGCTAATGAAATGTTTTTTTATGGGTAAACCAAAGTCTGTGACCTGATTAGGAGCTCTACTGCACAGGTATTGATGTCAGCTGTTAACAAAAACCCAAAACCTCCATAGTATTTATGAGGTTACACCTCAATCAACATTTGTGACTCAACAGTTTTTATTTAATTATCGATCCCATATAATACATGTGGAGGCACCGTTTGATTAAAAGCTAATTAAACACAGGCAAATGACGATTAAAAACAGAAAGCGTCACCTAAGTAACGTTAGGTGTGAAACTTGTCGATGAAAGGTCTGAAAACACGAAGGTAGGTCAGAACTATGTGACTTTGTTTACAAAGTTTGTTGTACCGTTTAAAACCAAAGTTAGGATTTGTTTGAAAGAGTGATAAAACTTAAAACTTACTTAAGACTTTGCAAGGCGGCGTTACTCGGTGTTTAACGTTAGCTGGCTGGTTTTCTTCGCACCGTGCTCGATGATGTACGTTTTACGGTCAACAAATAATCATAAAATCGAGTTAATCAGCGGTTTAGAAACTGTTGTAAATTCTACAGATTAGAACCAATAAACGTGCGTTGCCTAGCAACCAGGTGCTCTCTTTCAGGACTAGCTCGTAAGGCAGCTAAGCCAGCCGTCGTTGACGACTCGTCGTGTGGTTGTATCTTGTGTTTTCGGTCTTTTTCATCACAGAGGTTTGCTTTAGTCGACTTTAAAACAGACACCAAGACACCAAGGGAGATGTTTAGAGAGTTGAGACACCTAAAAACAAACTCAATTAAGCTGAGTTTACCGAAGGAATTCCGGTCGTCGCTTTCAAAATAAAAGCCGCGTCGGCGCATTGATGTTGCGACGCATTACGCACAGTCCGGATACTTCCGGTTAGTAGCTGGTTTATCTGGCTGACTTGACGCTGCGAGAGCGTTTTTTTTTTCTCTCTACTCTCACGTGTACGCGCACGCACGCTCTCATTCTCGCTCTCTCAAACACACACACACACACACACACACACACACACACTTACTCACTCCTTTCTCTTTTCAAAAGCCCCTTGTGAGGCAGATTGACAGGCTAGAATGAAAATGAGGCGGACGCTCGGTCACGACTTCAGTGCGTACGCGTCCTTTTGAGAAGACCTCTAAACTTGGATCATATCACCATGGGAGCTATTTGGGCTGCAAGGGACTTTTGTTTGTTTTTGCTCTTGTTAAATAGTTGCCAAAGCACAGCGCTTCCAGAGATTCGAGGTGGGACTGTAGAGAGTGTGTGTGAGTGCGTGTGTGTGCATGTGTGAGTGTGTGTTGTGTTTTCCAGTCGTGGAGAGTGCTACTTTACGCACGCTTTCTGGAGTGCGCTCTTGTTGTTTCCCCATTGGTGACTTTTTCTTTTAGTTTCTAAATGTGTGGCTGTATACAAATAACGGTTGCTGTGGGGATTTATGTGCTCCGCATACGCATAAACATGTAGAATAAGTTTGGTTTTGTATTTAACTTATTCACTCTAAGGTTAGTTTTCACTGGATCTTTCGTGTGCCTAATGTGGGCTGCTAGTATTATTAGAGAATTTTATGTTTTAGTGTTAAATAAGAGTTTTCCTGCTTGTCTTTTTCTTTTTCATCTCATTAAACATGACAAATTTAACAGTGCATATATGGTAAATGTCCTACTATTTGACTCATTAGACTGTTTGAATGTGTTTTGGTAATCATGACCTATAACACTCATATGGATTTCAACAGATCCATGTGCAGAGGGAAGTGATGGCTGTCACATTGATGCTATTTGTCAGACTACCCAAGGCTCATACAAGTGCACGTGTAAAGCAGGCTTTAAAGGAGATGGAAAACACTGCGAAGGTAATGTGTCTGCTTTTTATTGAGATGTGTGCTTCATATCCGGTTACCAAAACTGTGTGTGTGTGTGTGTGTCAAGGCAGGATCACAGAATTTGGATGTTTAGGCACATGTTTTAGAGGTTATATATGTCTTTAATTATCATGACATAACAATATATTGTGGCATCATGTCTGAATTCCTAAAGGGGGATACAATTTGTGATATCTATCATGTATTCTTTACGTATTTCTTTAAGATATACTCTATACATCTTCCTACTGCACTCTGTAAAACAAAATGTTTTGCATTTTAACGTTTTGATGTGTAGATTAACACTCATTTATTTGTTTTTTTTACTTCTCAGACATTGATGAATGCGACTTGGAGTATAATGGTGGCTGCGTACACGAGTGCAACAATATACCAGGCAATTATCGCTGCACTTGTTATGACGGATTCAATTTGGCACATGACGGACATAACTGCCTAGGTGAGATCAGCTTTAAACCGCTAAGCAAATAACCTTTTGTGACAGACAGACGGACAGCCTGAATCATCAGCTTGGATGGTGAAGAGTTCATGTTTATGTGGGCTGTATGTGAAGTTTCTCACACTCACTCAGAGCAGTTTGAGCTCTCTTTGGTAAACTTTTAAAATGTGGCCGAATACAAGCAGTTTTAGTTTTGTTCATATAGAGATTTAAAGGATTTAAATATTTATGTCTGACATTTGATTCGAAAACCTTCATTTCCATGTGCATTTTTTATAAACAAAACAAGACGGCCTTATTTGATTTAGAAGTTAAAAACTTATTTGTGAATTTTATACATACACTGTTAATACTGTCCTGTAGATGTCGATGAATGCAAGTTCAACAATGGTGGGTGCCAACATACTTGTGTGAACACCATGGGCAGCTACGAGTGCCGCTGCAAAGAGGGCTTCTTCCTCAGCAACAACCAGCACACATGCATCCACCGCTCTGTGGGTGAGTATAACACACACACACACACACACACACACACACACACACACACACACACACACACACACACACACTTAATCTGTAAACAGTATCTTACAGTAGTAGTAACAGTATTTATTAGTGTGACAACACAGATGTACTGCTCCTGAAGTACATATAAGAATTGCCAAAGATACTCAGTTAAAAGTATCTAGAGGAAGAGAGTTTTTGTGTTTGTATTATATATGTGTGGTGCTTGTATCTGCTAATTGTTTAAAAAAAGACAGAGAATTATGTAGCTAATTCTCCAATATGCACATACAAATCTAAGATTGACGCCACAATGAGTGGTGACAGGTTCAAGCTGGCTCCCGTCACTGAGCTTTTATCTGCAGCCGCAACATGCTGTGGGAAAAGGATCTCTGTGTCCCTGAGAACAAAATAAGTTAATAACTGCAACAGTCGGGTCTATGTGGTCTGTGTCACAGATTAGTCTGAAGTGCCTTTGTTTTGTCTTCTTGACTAAAGTCAAATGAAATGCAAGTACTTTCCCCTTCATC
This sequence comes from Larimichthys crocea, assembly GCF_000972845.2. Lineage (NCBI taxonomy): Eukaryota > Metazoa > Chordata > Actinopteri > Sciaenidae > Larimichthys > Larimichthys crocea. The sequence goes on along the minus strand of NC_040018.1, from coordinate 12,662,267 downwards.
GGGTTTTGACAACCCTTTTAAATCGTGTGGACCTATCCGCTCAGCTGTGACTCATCTATATAAATGGTGCTTCAGCTCATCTCATTTTTCAGCTCGGAGCATTATTGAGTATGTTGTGGATGATAAAAGAGTTCGCTGACCTTTGTTTTCAGGGAATAAACTTTTAAGTAACTTTTGCTCTGCTTAAAGAATTTTCTTTTCCTCTCTACAAGTGCTAAAAATAACACTGTGGTTCATGTTTTTTCGATTGTGTAAGGCGTGAGAACAATCACTGTCTTGGATGCCAGACTAATCTCCCAGTATGTGTGCCTTTGTGTGTAGCCGGTCAGTCACTGTAGGAGAGTTTCATTGTGTACCTCTCGCCCTCTTTCTATCCCAGAGGGTCTCAACTGTATGAATAAGGAGCACGGCTGCGCCCACATCTGCAAAGAGACACCCAAAGGAGGTGTGGCCTGTGAGTGTCGTCCAGGGTTCGAGCTGGCCAGGAACCAGAGAGGCTGCATCTGTACGTGCTTAACGGCAGGAATATAACTTCACACTTGCACGCCTACCAAGTTACACACACACACACACAATTGGCTTCGAATGTTGCACTGTTTTAATGTTTTATGGTTGCATGTTGTTGACCCTGCAGTAACTTGTAACCACGGCAATGGAGGCTGCCAGCACACCTGCGAGGACACGGAGAGCGGCCCCATATGCCGGTGTCACGCCAGGTACACCCTGCAACCTGACAAGAGGTCGTGTGTAGGTAAGCACACTGTTGATATGTTTAACACAGGGAATGTAAAATCACGACAGACACAGGGATGCAGTCAAAGAACTAATACACGTCTTTAACTTATGTGTTGTTTTTTTAATCCAAATGATCTGCCCGTAGTTCAGTCAATTGAAAATCATGTCTTCAAGTCTTAGATGTGTGTGTACATCTTTAAACTCAAGGTCCACTTACCAGCTTTTTCCGCATCTCACAGTCTTCTTCAGTGAGTTCTGAGCAAGACAGTGAGATGTGGTTGAAAGCTCTGAAGAAAGTATGTAAGTGGAGCTTGAGTTGAGTTTCAGTTCTGGGTTTAAAGCCAGATGATGTTTATAGTGTTTTGTAGCTTCAAACCTTTCGAAACTGAAACAAGTTGATAATGTAATGTGATGTTTTCTGACAGTGTGAAGTAAGATGATTTTAAAAACCTTCAAGATCCAAAAGGAAAAGCATTAACCTAGTTATTAAAGTAGTTTTTCAGTGTGCCTTTAATATCTTCTTGGCACTTGAACCACAGCCATCCATCATCACTGGCCTGGTTGTTGTTTTTTATATATATATAGAGATAGATATATGTATAGATTATATATATATAAACAGAATGGAGATGACACAGGTATGATTCATGTTTTAGGTTCTCATTTTTTTATTGCAATTTCACATTCCAGGAGCAGCTTACAGTAGGTTGCACTTGATTGGGTAGATATCTTGATGAATAAATGAAAACAGTAACTGTAAACATCTTTCTCTGTCAGTCATCCTGTTTGATAGTGTGCATTTTTGCCCACAATAGTTTTGAAGGATAAGGATCAGATATTGGGTAATATCTCTCCTGTGTGTGTGTGAGGTCCAGGCATATCTCCGTGATTGTGTCTCCAGATTCACTTTACTGATCTGGTGTGTTATCTGACACACACCATGTCACTACAAGCTGGATATATCAAGTGTAAACATGCATCTAACATAATGAAAGGTGACCAACACCCGGAGTTGATGTCAGTCACAGAGAAGTCACAGTGTTTGTGTTATTTAGTGAATTTGTGTAACAATTCTGTTAACTATTGATTTGTGTGTCACAGAACGAGATGAAGCCACCACCGAGTCCTCAGACCACAACGCTACATCTTTTACTGAGGTGGACAAACGGGTCAAACGAAGACTGTTAATGGGTAATAATTACACTCCTACACTCGGAGGCCAACAGCTTGAATTTGTGTTTTACGCAATGGCGTGTTTAGCTGCCAGGAACCACTCTGGGGTGTTAAACAGGGGAGAGAACTAATGTCTAGTAAACTCATGCATTCCTCAGTCTTTTAAGCAAACTGTGAAATGACTATGCGCTCGCTTTCTCGCCCCCTGTTTCCCCCCTGAAAAATATGCATTTGTGACAGAGTGGTACATTTCACGTTTTCCTTCCATTTGGGGAGAGCAGAGTGTGAATCTTTTCTTGTATAGTAAGTATTTTTCAGTTGTATGATTCTGGGTCACTCGATACGTGTAAAACATTATATCTCTGGCTTTTTACCAAGTACATGGCTAGCACACGAGCTCTGGGAGTTTTGTTCTGTGTTATAAATGATACATGTCATTATGGTATGCATAGATGTACCTAATTTTTGTATGGGTGTACTCTGTATCCACAAATACAACTGTGCAGTATACAAACCATGCATTTGAGCCTCATTTGTCTTTTTCCATTAGTATTTATATTATAATAAACACACTTTTCATGGCCTCGTATGTCCTCATTGGCTCTGTTTTGAAAATATTCAGAGTTCTGTTTTACTAAGGATCTCGTATCTGACATTGAGCAATAATGTTATTCATTTACATTCATGTTGTGTGGTGTAATTTCAGAAACCTGCGCGGTAAACAATGGTGGGTGCGACTGCACCTGTAAAGACACATCCACGGGCGTTCGCTGCAGCTGCCCCATCGGCTTCACACTGCAGCCGGATGGAAAAACCTGCAAAGGTCAGGCTGCCAGTCAACAAAAACACCTCCACAGAGAGCAGCAGCCTGTTGAAACAATGATTTAACTCAGTGGATTTGTAAAGGAAGTCCTGCTAAAATGTTTCTCCTGTTTCCCACAGATATTGACGAGTGTGAGCTTCACAACGGAGGTTGTGAACACTTCTGCAGGAACACCATCGGCAGCTTTGAGTGTAATTGCAGAAAAGGCTTCAAGCTTCTGACAGATGAACGTTCTTGTCAAGGTAGAACTGAACTGTTTTATTCAAACTCTGGACAGAAGTTTGCAACAAAATTTGACTTGCGTAAATGAGATAAAAGGAAATGGGATGTCTCAACACTGGCAGACATTTTGCTATGTTCGCTGGTCCTTTTGAACATCCATTATGGTAAAGTCTTAGCCTTTTAACTAGTAAATTCAGACAAGGCTACACTTTTTGTTAACCTTTGGATCACATTCTCTGCCTTTAATGATGCTCTCCAGGTGCAGCCGCAATTAAATTTAGCATCTCAGTGAAACACCTCTTCGTCATCTTGTTTTTACTTTTATTTTTTATGAAAAGCCAATTTTACCTGATGTAGCACACCGTGCACCTCACATTTCACTGTAACATTCAGGATCAAATGCAAACATGTGTGTCTGTGGGTGGGAAATCCCTCCCGATGAAGATTGCGACTGACTGCCCTGCTATTATGTCATCTGTCTGATTTTGATTACAGATATAGATGAGTGTTTTTTTGAGCGGACATGTGATCACACATGTGTGAACTCCCCTGGTGGTTTTCAGTGTCTGTGCAACAAAGGCTACACCATGTATGGACTGGCCCACTGTGGAGGTGAGCCTGCACTGGGTGGAGGGAGCTTCGCATAACAACTTAAGCAAAACACACAAGTGCTCAATTTAGAGTGGTGTTTGGGCCAAAAATGAGAACCTGCTCGTTGATGTGTGTGTTGGAAAAATGGTCCCTGTAATTATAATAATGCTTTTCTCTTTTCCTCTCAGATATAAATGAATGCAGTGTGAACAATGGTGGTTGTGAGCAGGGTTGTGAGAACACCATGGGTGGATTTGAATGCTTTTGCCATCCTGGCTATAAGCTACACTGGAACAAAAAGGACTGCATTGGTAAGCCAGTGCTTCTTCCTGTGTTTGAGGCACATCTGTTGTCTTGTCTCTTTAGAAATCATGTGACATCCCACATTTTGGAATAAATCTCGGGGGACAAAAACAGGAGATACTTTGAATTCTGTTCTCTTTATTTTTCCCTTCAATTCTCCGTCACTTGGTTTTCTTGCGCTTGTGTCCAAATCCAAAATGCTCCGATGCTGTTGGTGCTGTCAGGATGTTGGACTTTTTGTGCCTCTTCCTCCTTGTTGCAGTCAAAAGTCTTCGTTTTTTTACCTTGGAGTTTTGTTGTGATTTCTATCTAGAGGCTGAGGGTTTACCGCCTGCAAACCCCCCCTCTAAACCTACCTTGAACTGTAGTAAGCAGGAGGGAGGGGACCGCTGCTTCCTGACATGCCAGTCCCAAGTTCATATCAGCAGTGGTGAGTTGGTTGAGCCAGATTTCCATACAGCATGGTTTGTGATTTACCTATCTTAAACACCTGTGCTTTATTTTTGAGTTACTTCACCTGCAGGTCTATCTTTTTTTCTGAGTGACCTGCAAAATTACTGCACATACAATAACTCTTGCGCAACATAAGACTCACTGTCAGCTCTGTTACACTTCTGCATATTTTCCTGGTCCCGTGATTCATGTTCTTACTGTTCTGCTCCAATACGCTGCACTTTGTCAGTTTCCCCCTCAGGATGTTTGATTCTGTCCAGAAGAATGTCCAAATCTTGATTTGACTGAGCTTGTTGCTCAATCAAAGTTAAGTCTCTTGATGGGTCGACCTTTGTGGCAGCCTCAGCACTATGCAGCCAAACCTTCAACAATGTTAATCAGTCCTCCACAAAACATCTGCTCTGCTACTCTCCACTGATTGTTTCTTCTGAGATGGAATAAGACCAAAACGTTTAATAAAAATTGATCGCACAAAGTGAGGAGGTGGCAGAAAGTGTTAACCAATCCAATCAGTTGTTTACTGACTTTCTACCTCATTTGTGGATCTTTGGTTCACATGTTAGTTTGACACATTACAAGGTGTGAATGAACTTCAATAGAGCTCTGACAAAGCATAGAAAAAAAATCCGAGGTGATTTATAAGAACAGCGACTTCTACGACACGTTTGATCCAATCACTTGAAATGATTTGACACACCTCAGTCAGACCCAGGCATGGTACAGTGCAGATCAGGTATCACCTGATGCAGCACGGCTAAAGCCAGTGGAAACACAATTAGTCAGTAGGTCAAGGTGTCTTAGATCTAGTTGTGTGAATAGTCGTCAACATCAATCTGCAGAGCAACTCTTCATGTTTCTACATGCTGTCTGTTTGCTCTCTCTTACTTGGCTTTTGTGGCCCTAACTTTTGTCTGTGTTGGTCCGTGTGTCACGGCCTCTTGTGTGCTTTCAGGGACGGAGGATTCCTACACGGTGACCTGTGGAATGCCTCTGCCCTGCCTGGCTGACGCACAAAAGAACAACAGCGGCTTGTATTGCTTAGGCAAGTACAAAACTTCACAGATTTACATCTATCTTTCCGCTCTGCCACACAAAACAGTAACTCAGGAACAACTCAGTCTTTACTTGTTTGCAGTTGATACAAGAGTAGATCAAAAACGAACATGTGGTTTTTTTGTTCTTCTGTCTTGCAGGTCCAGAAATGGCCAATGTTCCACGCATTAAGACCACCGCCACGTTTAAGTCTGGAACTACAAAATGCAACTTAAAACGAAGTCAGGAGAAACTCAAGGAGACTTTAAACTCAGCACACTCAGGTACAGAGGTTGCCACACAACAAGCATAACAATGTCTGCAAACACAAGACTTAGGTTTCAGATAGACAAGGATTAAAATTACAGCTCCTTCATGTTACTGGTTAAAAAACATTTTGGGTTTACCAAGAGCTGCCAGCATTGCAAGCCACAGTCTTTAGAAGATAAAGCAGACCTGAAGGCTGCTTCAAAGTAAACCAAAAACCAACGGCAAATGTGAAAGAAATTTGTGGGGAAAGTGATGTGGTTTTGAGTGTCTTGAACGTCTCAGTGTAGCACTTTGTCTGGCACTGACAGGGGAGGATGTAATTAGCCATAGCATGCCTTTCAGTTGGGTCTGACCTAGCCATCAATCAAATGGGTTTCCGATTGTAGGATTATTTTGCTTTTCCAGAGGATTTCGCCATGGTCTTTTACATCCCTCACAGTCACTGAAAGGGCACATAATTGTTTTAAATAACATCCTTTTTTCAGCATGACAAATAATAATCAAATTAACTGCATTTATGGATTGTTTTAAATTAATTATTTCCTTTTAACAATTGTGCGATTGTGTGTCAAATGTGTGTGTGTGTGTGTGTGTGTGTGTGTTGGCTGTGGTGTGTCCATGGGGGGGTGGTTGTTTCCCGTGTCCACAGATAGCAGGTTCCTCTTCACTGAAAACGTCCAGTTCAGCTATGTGAGCCTGCGCTGCACGTCGTCCGGACAGCGAACGCGCAGCCGCCATGGCAGGAAAGCCGGCGAGGAGGACAGCTCCTCAATAACAGCTGAGTTTGAGCTGGATGTGAACCTAGAGGAGGTAACAGGTTGGTCTCTCTGCGCTTTTTCTCTGCCTGCTTGCGACCTTTGCTTCTTGTTCTCCATCTTTCTTTCGCTGCTGTCTGTTTGTCACTAAAACCAAACTGTTAAAGTATCTCCTGTTTTGGCTTTGGTGGTGGTGGTGGTGGGCTGTCAGTTGGGACTTGAGGTGTTTTTTTGTTTTATTTTCTTTGAATCCTTTATAAGTGGTGGCTTTTCCCCTGACTTTATGATGCATTTGTGTGAGTGTCTAGGTAAGCATGTGAGCATCCAGGCATGAATGTACACTTTAATGATCAGTGTGGGAGATGGCATTTTGCTTTGGAAACAGTTGCGGTATCAAGTGCCTCTCTCAGCAGAGAGCTGTGACCTGAACTGTGTGCGCCGACGCTCAGAGAAGAGGCTCAGGAAGACAATCAGAACGCTGAGGAAGTCCATCAACCGGGAACAGTTCCACCTCCACTTCGCTGGGTCCGACTACGAGCTCGGCAAGAGTATGGGCCAGCCGGCAGAGCTGCCGGGACACTGTGTGGCGGGACAAGTGTTGATGGGAAGGAAATGTGGTGAGTTTGGTTTTTGTGTTTACTTGTGGGTGTGTGTGTGTGTGTGTCAGGACATGCACCAGTCAGCCAGGCATCACTGCTACTCTAACGGTGATGCTTTTCATCTCTCAAGAGTGGAAGCCACTTTTGTTACACCTAACACAAAGCAGCAACAGCTCTGACTAGGCCCTATCCACACAGTAGACTCATAGTCATGACTTTAAGTAATTGAAATGGTCCATGCCAGTGAGATATATTTAGACAAGCTGGTTTAATGATTGGATTTGGAGCAGGTGTTGGCCAGATGAGTGCCATATTTGGTTTGCAGACATGCTGTAATGAGCTAGTTGGAGGGAAAAGAGAGCTTGCATGGAAGAACAGAGAGACTGTTGTTGGCCCTCCAAGCTGTGAGATCTTCCAGCATCTTTCTGGGATAAGACTGTAACACGAGGGCTGGTGGCAGGTCTCCTGGTAGCTGTTGCCTCTCGGTTGAGTTTTATATACAACCTGCAACGGAGAAAATGTTCATTAAATAAGACCGCACACTGTCAGCGCTAGAGAGCTGAAGGCTGACATGTGTTTTCTCTGGCTGTTGGGACGGCGTGCCCCTAATTTCGGGCCTCACAGTAAGTTTGCTGCCTGCTGCACGCCGTCTTAATATCAGTGAGAGGAAACTGGTGCTTTTCTTCCGTTGAGATGTCTAAATATTTATTCAAATGGTATGCGTTTTGTTCGATATGTGCATATGTCTACCACAAATGTTGAAGATGTTTGAATCTGCTGTAGATCCAGATCTTTAGTAAACCACACACAACTCTTCAAGTGTGTTTAAGGTTTTTTTCCTCTTTTTGAAGCCCTGAAGAACAGGGCTGATCGAGGTGTTATTATTCTTTTTAAGGTATCTAGTTGTTAACCGAAGACCAGAACTTGTCCAAAACTATATCCTGTAGTTTCTCAACATAATGTGGTAAATATCTCCCTGTAGCACCGTATTTGTTTGGCCTCTACATTAACATCAAAGTTTTTTATGCTGTCGGGTCGTGCTGACATGATTTAAACCTAAACAGCTCCTGTTCATTATTTCCATCTTTCAGTAACACAGGTCTTAAGTGTGTTGATTCCTTAACTCCCCCGCTACACTTTCAGGTCAACATTAAGCAGTCTATTGGCCATGGCAGGGGTGTAGACATGTAATTTGGGAGAGGAGGGAGGGGGGGCTGAAAGGCATTCTTCTTAACCTCCAGCTCTTTAAAGGAGCTATATTTTTCCCCTCCTCCCCCACCTCCCGCTCTGGCTTAGCGCGGAGTGCAGTTTAGTCCTTTTCAGTTTGCCCACTCCATTGAAAACCCCATTTGGGACTTGTTCTCACTGCCTCAGAGGGATAACAACACAGCCTCCCATGCATTTGGAGAAAATATGCTTTCACCTCTGTGAAGCGTTCCTGCTCCGGTTGTTTGACTCATTTTAGTTGCTGCCTGCGTAGGATTATATTCCAGGACGCCATTTCTGTTTTAATAAATTGTATGGATGCTTCAGCTTGTTAATAATGTAAATATTTTGTTGTTCTGGTGTTATTTTTCACTGTATTTTTTTTTTGTCAGTACCTGACTGCACCAGAATATATAAAAACAAAGCAAACAGGTCAGGGATTACAAAGATCCAGAGATGCCGTGAACGATGCGTGTCCACGTCTATTTGACTGTTGCAGTCAACTTGTTTGCGTGTTTGTTTTAACATTGAAGATGTTTAGGAAGTGCTGTTGATTCAAGTTGGCAGTTTGAGTGTTGTGTCCCCCCTGCACCCCAGCTGGGGCCACTTTGCATGACCCCCAGCCACTAAACTGCTAAAGAGAATTGACTTCAGCCACACCATGGGAATCAATTAGCATCAGTTGTTTGGGCCTTCGCTTGATGGGCGCGAGCAGCGATTGGGCCAAGCAGAATGGGGGGATTCAGAAACCTGACCCCTTTTATTGGGTTCAGCTCCTTACCACTGTGATACCGTAGTGTTTTCCTATGTCATCAAGTAGGCAAAGACTGGGGACTTGAATAGAGGTGAAAGGTCTTTTAAACCTCTTTGGGGCCATCAATTCGAGGACTCTATAGAGGCGTTTTTTGCATTTGAAAGGCTTCAAGGTTTTTTCTCTCTTTCACTCTCACTCTCCTCTCTTCTCTCACTGCTTCCCTCTGTCAAATAAAAGCTGTTAGAGGACAATGCAATGATGGCTCCTCATGGTCTTTCAGAATAAACAATAGGTTTCAAAAAGTAAACTGCTCTTGAGAGAATTACATTTTCGTTCTTTGGAGGAAAATCGAACAATTTGCTTAGCCTCGTATAATGGATCTACGTTAAATCTTTTGTGCGTCGAGCTTTTAGAGATAGTGGTTTCTCTACTTACGGACAGCTTAAAGACTACAACTGACTGAAGGACATTTTGTACTAAGTGCTGAAGGATTTAATTGATTTATTCTTGTGTGAGATTGACTTCAGTTTTCAAGTCAAGTTCTAAAGACCGTCAGACAGACAGTAATTCCCAAATTAATTACAGGCATCACTCTGAATGGGAGGAACCAAAGCAAAACGGCACGTTGGTCCCTTTAATCAGGCTTGCACTTTTGTGAGATAAGAGGGAAATACTCTCTTTGATTTGCTTCTGTGTTTGCCTTTAAAAGAGGTGACGGTGCTCATGGCGGTATTAAAAGTTCCTCCCTGACGCGCAACCATGTTGTATGAAGTATTAGGACTTGTCAGATGTAGGCCACAGGCAGCTGTGGAGAGGGTTGGTGCTCTTTTGTCTCAGTGATTTTGCATGGCTGTTGCAAAATCACTTGAACAGCTTAATACTTCAAGCTTTTTGTACAAGTATGTGTGTCCCTACAGCACGCAGACATTTATTTCACAGTTTTTTTTCGATATGTGTGTGTTTTATATGCAAATATTTACTGTAATACTACATTAAAACAACTCTGTTATAACCTAAAGTCAGTATTATGGAGTTTGTAAGTTTCAGTATGAGGAGTGTAAAAGTTTGTGGGTGCATCAGTAAGCACGATTTGCTCTTATGTTAATATTCACGAGTATCCGAAGTTATCTCACTGACATGTAAAAGTTGTCTGACAGAAGGTAAATCATAAAACAGAAGTGATTTTGTAGGACGCACTCACACTTTTACTTCTAACCAGCTGCAGCCTTTAAATCTCCACTAAACTGTGCTGTTCCAAACACGATGTACAGCTTGCAGCAATGCACACTGTGCTAACCATCAAGGTCAGTGATACTTGTAATGTTCAATACCACGCAAGTAAAACTCTCAAATCTGTCAACAGATTGATAAATTGTTCTGGTTCGGCTAATGCCTTTGATGTGTTAAGTGTGTTTATCCATTTCAAGTATGTACATGGTCCTGATTATACTTGAGAGGCAGCCGATGAAGTCTGGGTTACTTCACTTTAATGGTCTTGTCATGCTATTGAGCCGCTGTATTTACAGTGTAAATGTACAGTGCGGTTAGGACAGTTTGATTATGTGTAGCCACAGGGCTTTCTGCTATATTTGCTGTTTCATGTCTGCATTTTACATTGTCTTCTATCTTCCCTGGTTTTTGTAGACGAGCGCTCTCTGACTCTGATCTGTCTGCTAAATTGATGTAAATTACAAGTTCAGACACAGCGGTCTGTTTTGGGTGTCTTAACTTAAGTGTTTGTTTTGGGTTTGTGAGGAAAATGATTGATTTTGCCGCCTTCGATAATTATTCTTAATTGTTTCAACTTGATTGCATATCACAGCACTCTTTTTTATAAGAATCATAGATGTGTTCAAGTATTTAGAGAACATGACTTCAAACTCACCGCAGCACAAAGAAAAAGCTATCAACTTTCAGAGACGTGACAAACACAGACAGGCTTGGCCGCACCTTGGAATTAACATTATTTTAAATCAAATTCATAACATTTTGCTCCGTGTACAGTCAGGAAAGCACCTATATGTGTGAGTCTTGCTACAAGTAAATCCTTCAATGAATAATCTTCAATCTAACTTCCCTATCTGTCTGTTAGTGAGCTGTGGCATAGGGACTCACTACGACGGAGATCAGGGAAGGTGTGTGTTGTGTCCAGCTGGAACTTATCAGGATGAGGAGGGACAGACATCTTGTGAGACTTGTCCTGGACCGGAAGGAAGAGAAGTCTCCAAGGTGGTCGGAGCTCGAAACATGTCAGAGTGTGGAGGTAAGACAGTCCGGTCTGAACAGTCAGTTTTATTTATATAACTTAATATCACAAATGTGCTTCAAAGGGCTTCACAGTCTTTACAGAGAAAAAAAAGAGAAAAAAGGAATAAACTTCAGACAGATAAAACAGGAAGAGGGAGGAAGGATCCCTGATCCAGGATGGACTTTTATAGTAGATAAAACAAAAGTATACCACAACAATTATTACATTCTAGATACGTTCAGATCCAGATGCAACAAATTTTCGTATATTAACTCCAGGTATACTCATAAGCACCTAAATCTTTTGCCATTTTGCCTTTATTTAAGAGTTGACATTAGAGAAACAAACTAAGAGAAAGGGAGTCATGACTAGACTATTCTCATTGTCACACTACACTCATGAAAACATAGTTTTCCATATTATATTCCATTTTCTGTGACACTGGACCTTAAAGATAACTGATGCAGTTTCATCCATGATCATGTTAGGGGAATTGCAAATATGAAGCTATTTAAGTAATAGTAGAAGAAATGTGCTAATGAGGGAGCTTTACAGGGGCTTGTAGGTGGATTTTGTTATATAAGGAGAGAGCCAGGCTAGCTGTTTCACCCTGTTTCCCCTTCTTTGTGTTGAGTTAAGCGGCTACAGGCTTTAGTTTCATATTTACAGCACAAACATGAGAGTGGCATTAATCTTCTCATCTAACTTTCAAGAAAGTGGATAAGAATATATATACATAATCTTGAACTATTCATTTTAAGATCATAGAAAAAGTTTTTTTCATGGTTTATAAAATAAATATTCATATATTTGTTTTTATAATTTCACCCTGTTGGTAATGACAAGAGTTTAAATTGTGCAGCTCTTAAAAACATGTAAAACAATTTACAATGAAACAAAAATGTCAGAAAAAATCATAAGGCACAGGGAAATACACTGTGAAATCTGTAACAAATAAACAAAAAGCAGAAAAGCCAATGAATGCACAGAAGGACAGAAAATGTAGATAACTGTTTTGTGAATATGAGCCACACGGGAAGCGATGGTGCCTCGATAACGATCTTTCCCCGACAGATGTTCTGCTTTGTGTAAAGCCAAAGAAGCTTGAGCTTAGATGTTGAAGATGTATTTGAATTCAAAAGGTGAACTCCTGAATAAAAGCTGAAGGAGCCACCATGTTATGGTCTCCTCCTGTGCTGTTATCAGAGTCACTTTGTGGCTGAATCCCAGATCCCATCTCCTGTGTCAGACTAAACAACAAGAGCTATCAGCAAACTCCCACTGGAGCCCAGTTTGTATTAGTCACCCAGCAGTTACACTGTGTGGACTTAAAGATAAAACATGGCATCTTTCCATTAACATTTGCCTAAGTTTTGAAGAGGAGAGTATTTTATATGTTTCACCTTAAATACAATAAACTGCAGCTGTAAAGGTAAAAGATAAAGTTTAAAAAAACAACAACAAAAAAACACATTGTTCCAACAGTTCATACTCGGTTTCGATCAAATGTGTGTGTGTGTGTGTGTGTGTGTGTGTTCAGGTCAGTGTTCCCCCGGTCAGTACTCTCATGATGGCTTCATCCCCTGCTACCCCTGTCCATTGGGAACGTACCAGCCAGAAGTAGGACGCACCTCCTGCTTCCCTTGTGGAGGGAACCTGGTCACCAAGCGCAGTGGTGCTGTAACCTTCCAGGAGTGTGAGACCAAAGGTGTGAAAATTAAAAAAACCTAGTCTAACCCAGTTTAGTTTAACTTCTCATGTTTTAGGATAAATGGACAGACTAGATGTTTGTGTTGGAGCTGGGAACGTTTATGAGAGGCTGCCAGACTTATTAAATAAACATGAATCATTTGTGGTTGTTAGTTTAAAAGACAAAACTTTTGGACTTTTTTTTCACAGACATCACAGAAGTATCATGGTTGTGGTTGCTGAGTCTGTTGGGTGTTGACAGGAACTTTGCCGCCCTCTGCAGCTGTTGTATTGTCTGCACATTTTGCTGTTCTATTAAACTATGCACCTCCTGGATTTCAGCCTTTCCAGAACTAGAGAAAATGTTTGCTTTTAGCAAAAGGTTTTGAAAAAAGTCACTAAACCCAGTGATTAACATAAATATTTCAAAACTTTTAACCCAACAGTGAATATTTGCAGCATTACATAAACTAACAGTCATCTGTCACTGTGCTTGGCTCCTGTAGTCCAGTGCTCTCCAGGTCATTACTACAACACCAGCACACACCGCTGTATCCGCTGTCCCATGGGCACGTATCAAGGAGAGTTTGGGCAAAACTACTGCGTCGCCTGCCCTGGAAACACCACCACTGACTTTGATGGCTCCACTAACATCATGCAATGTAAAAGTACGTATGTCTGTACAGAGTAATGCCTCTGAACCATGTACATGTAGAAAATGAAATATAGCAGCATGAAAGCTTACCTAAAAACCTATTTGACGTGCAATTTACAGACCGACAATGTGGAGGTGAGCTGGGAGATTTTACTGGTTACATTGAGTCTCCCAACTACCCGGGGAACTACCCAGCCAATGTCGAGTGCACCTGGACCATCAACCCACCGCCCAAACGCAGGATCCTTATTGTCGTCCCAGAAATCTACCTGCCTATTGAGGATGAATGTGGAGACTACCTAGTAATGAGGAAAAGCTGTAAGTTTTAACTGTGTGTGTTTGTGTGAGTGTATTAATCAGGAAGTCTGTGCCAACATAAGGTTCAAATAGGATCTGGATTAGGCATGTAGCATTTAGAGTTAGGTTATAGTAAGCTTCAACATTTTAAGTCAACCTTCTGTGTCATTATTTTATTTGTCTTGCTGGAATCGCAGCAGACTACAGGCATTCATGTTGTAAGATCATCATAAACTATGTCCTGTGTGTGTATATCCTCACTTCACAGCTCTCTCCAACTCTGTGACAACCTACGAGACTTGCCAAACATATGAACGTCCCATCGCTTTCACCTCCCGCTCCAAGAGGCTTTGGATCCAGTTCAGGTCCAACGAGGGGAACAGTGGAAAAGGCTTCCAGGTCCCATATGTGACTTATGATGGTAAGAAGAGAAATATGATGTTTTGTACTATAACTATGATGCTGCCAGCTCAGCGAGCTCAGCAAATTTGATTTCATTGGTTGCATTAATGAGGTGTTTATGGACTTTATTTGTTTCAGAGGACTACCAAGAATTGATAGAAGACATAGTTAGAGATGGAAGATTATACGCTTCAGAGAATCACCAGGAAATTCTCAAGGTATGTGCAAAGAAACTCTTTCTTTTTTGTCTTCTATCTTTGGACCAGAGTTACCCAGACATTTAGCCAGAGAAATGTGAAGAAAATTCTGCTAGACATGTAGTGGGGTAGTATTATTGTTCTTCTCCATCCATATTAAATACAACATATTAATGGAAAAAGAATGGTGTTAAATTACTGTCTTACTGTTGGCAGCAGAGGTCCCAGGCCTAAACTGAACCATAGATATTATACTTATGTCGTTCCCACCAGGGCACCCCAACATTATTATTAAGATCATAAAGATGTCCTGCACTTGTTGATTTGAGTTTGTGTTGATTCAGTACTTCGGTCACGTTAACATGTAGCGCCCTCTTTTGGACATTTGTGTAAATACAGGCTGCTTTTGCTTTTCTGTTAACGCAACATGTTTTCTTTCTCACCAGGACAAGAAGCTCATGAAGGCATTGTTTGATGTGCTGGCTCACCCACAGAACTTCTTCAACTACACAGCACAAGAATCAAGAGAAATGTTTCCGAAATCCTTCATCCGCTTCCTGCGTTCTAAAGTCTTGAGATTCCTTCGCCCTTAGGATGGAGCTGTTGTTGCACGTTGTCTGGATACTTCATGAAAAACCTAGGTTAGATACTGCCTGCAGTGTCTGTTTCATCCACTGACCCCTTCAAGAATATTCTGTAGTTATCTGTTTTCACATGGAAAGATACTAGAGTGAACTACACACTTGATTCAATTGATCCCGAAGAGAGGGTGGACTCTGAGCATCCTCATACAGGGATCTGGATTTCTTCACTTTGTCTGGAAATTTGTAAACATGTTTTAAATATTAACAGAGGAATTGTAATGACTTTGTACCCTCCTTTTGGTTTTAAAGTCAGCATCTCAGGATTCAAATCTAAAGTGCAAGTCTGTGTGTTTGAATTTTGCTAAACATGCCCATCTACATTTTTTTAATAGCCTTGTGATGAAAAACAAATATGGTAGCTCAACAGATATATACTGAATGTCAGTGATACTGTATATAGAGTGTGTATCTAGTTTTAACATAGGCCACTTTCACAGGTAGAGGTTAATTTCACAGATTTACTGCGAAACGTCAGAAATAAATATAGCACAAATGTTTTCTCGGGAACATTAGCACTACTAAAGAAGTAGTGGCACCACAAAAGCAATTATTCCAATGAATGTTTTGTATATGATGTAAAAAGTTTTAGGTGAATTGCTAATGTATTGTAGCAGCTACATGCATTCTTGACAGTATAGCATCGCTGCATTCGCTGGTGGCTTTAATGCATTCCTGAGACATCGCCAGCTTCAGCAAAATGACACCAATACATGTGTGTATTGTGAACTAGCAACCAAAGACAACTGTTCATTCTGCAGACACTCAGAGGATTTGGAGTGATGTGATTTGAGAGACTGAACGATATGAGGTCAGAAAATAAATGAAAGTTCCTGTAAAATAGAATTGAATTATTCACCTGTCTTAGATGACACATGTATGTATATTTTTATGGTTTTGTACATCTAATATGCTGTAAATAAAGATAGGAAACTTACTATGTGTTCTTATTACCTTCCCACACTACAATTTTTTTTGTTTGTTTGTTTTTTGTGGCACAAAACAGAACATCTGCATTTTATACATGCATTTCACTCACGCACACACCCGTGCTCTGTTTTACAAAATATAATGGTGTAAAGCTTTGCTCACTCAAGTTACCAAGTAACCTACATACATTATTTTCCTGTTCCTGTATATCTCTGGTCTTCTTTTTTGTGATCCCGTAATACTTCATTTCCCTCCTGGCAATTAATAAAGTTTTATTTTATTTTACTCCAGGTTTCCATCATTAGGACATATTAAGACTAAACTTTACAACAGTTAAATTATGAATGTATTCATAACAGACCATTTTCAGGGTCAACACAGGTGTTTCCAATGATACTAATTAAGGTTCAGTTCCATTTATTGCAGCAGAGACTATTCCAGTGTGGCAACGTGCACCACAGCAGCACCCTGACTCTGTCTGACCTGAATGGAATGAGGCCTTAATTAGTATCATTGGTAACACCTGTGTTTGAAATTGCTGCTGTGAAAAGAGTCTGTTAGATTAAACCATATACTATTTATAAACATTGTTGTTATGTAGCTTATATATGACATAACAAGACTCTCTCTCTCTCTCTCTCTCTCTCTCTCTATATATATATATATATATATATATAGTTATCGATTGAACTGCTGCTGTTCACCCGACGTCCTCTTGGTGGCCCCGCACCACATTTTGCTAAATCCGATTGTTTTGCAACGACATCAAACCAAAGGTGGCGCTCGTTTTAAACGTCAGATACTCACCCGGGGTAAACTGCAAGGGCGGTGTGTAGCAAACTGGTACGTTCATATATATCGCCGCCCTTGCTGAACTCACCGTACACGTCATGCAGCGCTCCCCGTGGTGCTGAGTGCGGAAACCGGCCGCCATCTCCGGAAACTACAAGTCAGCTGCTGGGAGGCTGAAGGTGTTTATCCCTGAATTAGCTCGATGGAAAGCGTCGTCAGTGTTTAGGCTTAGTCTTTTTTTTTGAAAACGTTTGAGCGGCTGTTGAACACTTGAAAAATCTCGACCGTGAAGATGAAGTCTGCGTTTCTTGTCCAGGGTTTGTCTCTGGCTTGTTTCGTGCTGCTGAGCCAAGTGACAGCGAAGGTAAGGCTAATGTTAGCCCGGTTAGCTGGCGATAGAGAGAGATGATGATGATGGTTTAGTAAACTGTGTCTGTCAAGAGCAGGAACAGCAAAGTTAACCTGTCTCTTATGTCGCAGGTGTTTCTAACGCTGCTGGATTATGATAATTATGATCAGATACACTCAATGTTGGCTGGACATTATAGCCTCCATAAAGGTTGGATTTATTATAAGACAGTACAGGAAACATGTTTATGAGAGACATATAATATGTTAAGACCAAACAAATAGGTTGGAACAATGTGTTTGACATTTCAAAACAAAGATTATGATTTGATTTAGTCAATACTAATACAACTAATGATGTTAGTGACAGTAATTTGTCCTTTGTTAATTATATTTAATAATAAAACTCTATAAATGCATTACAGTGTGTATATATATATATATATAATATATATAGATATATATATAGAGATAGATATTATATACATACATATTCATAGTCATTAACACTATTGTGCCCGTTTAATAAGACTAAGATTGAATGACATACAACCAATAGAGAAATAAAGTGTGATCAAAATATCACATTATAAAAATCATATATTAAAAACAACTTTAATTTTTAAAAGCCACATTGTGATGTATCTGTATCCGGTGAAATGAGTGGGTATGTGTAAAGAAGAAGAAGAAAACGATATGACAAGTGATGCACGTGATCTCTCTTGTTACAGAATTCTGAAGACATCCGCTGTAAATGCATCTGTCCACCGTACAAAGATATCGAGGGGCAAATCTACAAACAAAATGTTTCTCTCAAAGACTGGTATGTTAAAGTGATGTGTCACTACACTTCCCTGAGCTTCCTGTCAGTCCGTTAATGTTATTTGCTGTTTTTTTTTAGTAACTGTCTCCATGTGGTCGAGCCCATGCCAGTGGATGGACAAGATGTGGAGGCATACTGTTTACGCTGCGAGTGTAAATATGAAGAGAGGAGCTCAGGGACCATTAAGGTAAGTTAAAAATATTCAACTTCTACTATTATTATGGGATTCTGTGAATATTATATGTCTCTTAATTTACAGTGTTTCCTATGTTTTGGATCATACACATGTCGAGGGAAACCAAGCAGTCAGTAATGATTTCGTACGTTTAGGTTACCATCATAATGTACCTCTCCATTCTGGGCCTGCTGCTGCTCTACATGGTCTACCTGACTCTCCTGGAGCCCATGTTGAAGAGGCGTCTGTTTGGACACTCGCAGCTTATCCAAAGTGACGACGATGGCGGGGTTCGTGTTCCTCTTAATACTACAGCATTGCATTGTTTTTTTTCTAATATGGTACTGCCCCACCATCCTTCTCAGCTCTTGTTATGATCATTTATTTACTTTTCACTAATGTCCCTTAGCACAGCATATCACACAAGATTTATCCTTCAAGGTAATTGAAGAGGAAATGCCCAAATTACATTGACTACAACAGATAGTGGGTGAAATCAACATGCAAACAGATCTTGGAAGCAGCATTGTGTGGTAAAACTTACTCCAAGCACAGGGAGTGGAAGGGAGCTTTT
Organism: Larimichthys crocea; assembly: GCF_000972845.2. NCBI lineage: Eukaryota > Metazoa > Chordata > Actinopteri > Sciaenidae > Larimichthys > Larimichthys crocea. The sequence continues at coordinate 12,643,580 of NC_040018.1, read as the reverse complement.
AAAAGTGCTTTCTCACTCTGTGTCAGACCCATTAGTAACAATATTCACAGGCAAAGAGCTGCAGCAGTGCATGATGTAGGCAGCTTCCACCATTTTCCATTCACCTCACCACGATCCCTACAAGCTTCTGGCTCTAACCCAATTCTTTAACAGGAAAATGAGGCACCAAGCTTCTTTATCAGGCCTCATGATTAAAAGAAGAAGCCGGGTTAATGTAGCTAGATTTCAGCAGGTTAAAACATGAACAGGAGAGGAAATATTTGTTCAAGTAGCAGCGGCAGAAAACGATCATTAAACAGGCTAAGCCAGTTCCCACTTATCTATAGACATCAGTAGAAAAGAACCAACTTAAGTTAACTGGGTTTTTAGAGTAACATCTTAATTGCGCTGCATGCAAATGCAGATTTCTTGCTGTTGATTAAACCGTAGCCTCGCTGATATAGTTGTCACTTCTGTTCCTAACCATTTCAGGTACCATTCAAATGCATGCAGAAAGCAAGTAAATCAATTTAGTATGACAGTGTTTAGAATTAATGAATGCAAACAGTGACTGCCTTTGCCTGAGGAAAAGGAGAAACTGCAGCTGCTATGCTGAGCACTCTGTGTTTTCACTGGCAGAGTTCAGGCAAGAGGAAGTGTTACATGAGAGCTTTCTAAAGAAATGTGACTAAGCAGTAGTAAGCAGCAAAATGTTTCACATGGTCAGAGTGAAACATTTTAACTTCTATTAAATAGGAGATGAAATGATGATCTAAATCTAATTACTGTCAGAAATAGGTCAGTGCAAGAAGTACTAATGTTCTGGTAAATACACTCTAACTTGTAACTGTTTGTCTGGAAACAATAGAAGACACATACTGAACTTTGAGCTCCATGTAATTATGGCAAAGAAGCACAACAGGAAAATTACCACCGCTAGAGAGCTATCCCAATTGACCCAGAGTTGACTGTTTGTTACACAGTAGCTTTTTATCTGTCACTTGGGCCAAAACAAATTGGGGAAAGATTTGTAAGCAAGAGCAAAGTAACCGGAAGTACAGCTGCTGCATTAATTATCGAGGAAATGGCGAGCTTGTAATGTTTAGTCAGTCTTTGATACAGACCGGCTGCCCAACTGATAATGTTGGTAAATTCCCCTCAATGCATTCGTCACAGATGGCAGCTGCGACTGTGATCCTCCTAATCTTTTTAGTATTAACAATAGGAACTTTGATTTTTGAACACTTTACAAAAACACAATGTGGAAAAAAAAAAGGAGAATCCAGTGAGGGTAAAATAATCTGTTACTAACTGAAACAAAACAGAAGCAACAAACACAGGATAAAGAGCAAATTACATGTCATTTTATAAAAATTAAATGGATTTAATAGGGTAGTTTGGGTCAGAAAAACAGCATTACATTATCATATTTTATAGCAGTATATTTGCACATGCCTTATTGAGGCAGGTGAACAGAGAGTTACAATAATCTAGGCGGGAAGATTTAAAAGTGTGAATTATCATTTGAACGTCAGGTTGTGATTTAACAGTCAAGTTAGGCAAAGTTTCTCAGGTGTAAGAAACAAGAACGGGTGAGTTGAATAAATGTTTCATACCTTTTCAGGTTAATCATGTTTTATTTATTTTTTATTCTGTGTTTTCAGGACCAGCAGCCTTTTGCCAATGCTCACAATGTTCTGTCCCGGTCACACTCTCGTCCCAACATGCTGAACAAAGTGGAGCATGCCCAGCAACGCTGGAGAAGGCAGGTCCAGGAACAGAGGAAGTCTGTGTTCGACCGCCATGTTGTTCTCAGTTAAACTGCCCGGCGAGCAAAAGTTACTGGTGGAGCAAAAACAAAACAAACGACAAAAAAAAAAACACTGTGATGGAGCCCTTGGTTTATATCGCTTCCCTTCTCTCATTTGTGATTTGCATCTCATCAAGTGTGGTGCTTTCGAGGTGGACATGGTGAAGAAATCTGGATCTGTAGAGCTGGAGTCCCCGGCAGATGTTTAATCAAAGCTGGGAGCTCTTATTTAGTCTGCAGGCAGCACAAGAGATTACAGTGAATTGATTTTTGCACAATCTTGAATGAACAGTCTTAAATAGCGTTTCCAAAACCATGAATTTCCTCTCTGCCTGCTCTGGTTTGTAGAAGTGCCAAGTCACCAGAGGATTTGCAATGGAAAATCTCGATGGTAGAGACTAATAAATGTGAGATAAAAATAAATCTTTCAAATTAATATTTTATAACATCCTTTAACATCCTCTTTCTGGCCACAGTGTCAGGAGGAGTCCCATCAGTCCAAAGCTGACCAGTCTTTTAATTTTACAAACTGGCGTTCAGAGAAAAACATCCACATGTTGGTTTGCAGCCTCATCATGGCTGTATAACTGGACCAGTAATGACCTGTTAACATGTAGCTGGTGGGCTTTTTCCACCCTAAAACTAACTTGGAACTACTGCTCTCACCACAGGAGAAAGGAAATAGTGTAAAATATAAATCTCTCAGCCTTCTTTGAAAATGCATGTTTTATAATAACTCTTTTATAAATGTGTTTTCATACCATCATGTTTAATGTCTCATAACTGGTGTGAAATCCATCATTTAATGCATAAATTCATTATTTGAAGGTAGTTTTACTGAATCTTGTTACTGAAAATGATGCAATTTCGTCATAGTCAACATAGCTGTGCTATTGACCCCCCCTCCCCTCTGTTGAAGACGCTATTGCAATCAGCGTCCTCTTCAACTGCCTGAACAAACCTCTTGTCTTTTCATTTTTGGCACCGCTGTGTGCTTGACCTAACATCTGTTCCATTATGAAGGTCCTTGTTGTCTGACAGGCAGCGTTAGTGTGTCAGAGTGGTTCAAAGAAGTTTATTTTGTGTATACTGGGGCTGTGTACATAGGCAGAGTGGACACAGAGCCACTGTTGGGAGACCTGTGAAAGTGTTCTTAACTATTGTATATGTGATACCCTTAACTTTGAATAAATTTATGTAATATTTGTGATCCTTGCTTTTGTGATGTGTTAAAATTTCCTCATGCTTTATCTTAGCTGCAGGCCTAATCAGCAACCAAGAACAGATAATACTTGCACATAGTTTGATGTTTGTCAACATCTCCCTGTGAGAGATAATATTCAGATGCACTTTGAAATATGCCATGGGCTACTCATTACTTTTACAGTTTAAAAGTGTTATGCACACAGGACTGGATTAACCTGCTAGGGTGCCCCAACTCACACGCATATTCCACCAACTAATTTCGCTTATAGTCATAAAAATTGAGTATTGCCACGCTAAAAAAAACACCTTACCTCAGGTTTGCTTTGTGTTTCTGATAATTAAGCATTTGTTTTATGATGTACACAAACTAAAACATCCATCCATACATTATCTGTAACCGCTTATCCTCATCAGGGTCACGGTGGGAGCCTATCCCAGCTGACTTTGGGCGAGAGGCGGAGTACACCCTGGACAATTTATCACAGAGCACATAACAACACAAACAATTAAAACATTTCAATTCAATTTTATTTATTTAACACCAAATCATAATAGTTATCTCATGAAACTTTCCATATAGAGCAGATCTAAACCGTACTCTTTATAATATAATTTACAGAGACTGAACAATTCCCACCATGAGCAAGCACTTGACGACACTGACAAGAAAAACAGGCAGAAAACTTGAACAGAAGCCAGATTAATGGTGGACAGCCATCTGCCATTTCAGATATGATAACTGGATTATGACTAAAGGTGCCACTATAAGACAAGTCCAAGGTATCTAGTAAAAAAGCAGATGATTTAGGGCCCTCGCTATTTAAATCTCCACATAATAGGTTTGCATATTCCCAAACAAAGAAACTAATAGCTACTCTGACAAACAGCAGTCCCTGGATGTCTGGGGCCACAGGACAGCATCCAGCTTTGGATGATTTCTGCTCACTGTGTTGCCAATTTGACACAGTCGACGGAAAAATACTTTACACAGGGACTCTGGACTTTCTTGGTTTCCTATAAAGACTTTACAAGCATGTTTACAGTTTACTTTGATACAAGGACCTTAAATGACCTCAGTCATGACATAATTTAGAGCACATTCATATTTAAATTCTTGAGTTACTTTGATGAACTTGAAAACCAGTTGAACCTTTCATAAAAACCTGTTGAATTTAACTGTGATCACATGAATTCTGCTGCTAATGTTCAATAACCTTCATTTTTTTTTATTAAGTAAAGTGATTTCCATACAGCTGCGTCATCATTTCCTGTGCAGTCTACTTTTCCTTTTTTTCCCCCCCTCTTTGCATGCAGTTATACGGAGGAGACTATTTTTCCGCAGGAAAAAAAACCCTCAGTTTTCAGGCTGCACAGACAGAAAGCGACACAGACTCTTAGAAAGCATGGATCTTTGAACAAACCCCGCAGCGACACACAGACACAGGTAGGCGTCCTGTCGGAGCTCATTAAATGTTGTTTACACAGATATCTGACGAGATTTCTTTTTCTTTTACCTTTTTAAGGAATTTAAAGTATTTGCAGCATCTTTTGTCAGTTGACTCCACAAGAAAAGATGAACTCTTCTTTTTTTCCCTACTCTGCTTTATTGTGGATATAATTAACATGCCCGAGATTAAAGTTTTTCAGAGATGCTGACTTTGATCGATGTTGGTAAACTGTCTAATCCTCTGATGTTTACAGGAGAAAAGTAGTTCTTCTCAGCTTTTGTGCTGCATTTGCATTGATCGGCCTACAGGGGGCGCCTCCGCCTTTGAATTTGATCCATCTAAATATCAAATGGTTTATGCACTCCTCACACTTTGTTGGAACACTCACCTGTGTTGTTGTTTTTTCTTCATGTCACTACAAGTTTCACTTCAGTGTTTTTTTTTTAATGTTTCTCTGCACTCGCACACACACAGACACAAACTGCCTGTTTGCCTTCAAGGCTTCTGAGTGAATAGCCAGACTGATGTTGTAGCTGCTCTGCAGTGAAAAACAAACAAAAAAAATGCCTGGAGATAAAGGGATGTCCTTGTGTTGTCTCGCATGATATGTTATGAAACTGCCATCTGCAGTTATAAAAGCAGCAGTAACATGGTGTCGACTTGTTGGTTTGTCTGGTTTTCAGTCGAAACACTCCAGTTTAAATGATTAATCAAAGAGTGACCTGGTCGGTTACACATTACTGTGGATCAAAGCTAGTCAATTCACCGTTCTAGTACTTTATTTTCCTTATTCTATGTTTTCATATGCCTCAGTGAACTGATGTGTGTTAATAGTGCAGACAGTTCCCAGTGCTGATAACAAAGAATGGACGCCTCCATCCTTGCCAACACACACACACACATCAGGTTGTCAGTATTATTTCGGTGTTATTTTGTATCTTGAGTGATGATGGATGGATTGAAGGATGCATTTGATAGCAGTTCTTTCTCTGGGACAAAGTCTGCAACTGTTTGAGACTTACTAAGGCTGTGAATTCTTGCGAATGTAAATAATCAAACAGCATGATTACATGCCTGCTTATTCTCTCTGAACGACCACAGAGCAGCAACAGTAACATTTTGCAACGCCCGAATGTTTTTGCATTCAAATATTCAAAAAAAATAAAAAATAAAATAAGGCAGTAGTTACATTTTATTATTTTCAGCTGCTGTCTAGAAGACACTTGCAGCTTATTTTCTTCAGCTTTAAAAGAGGAGAGGAAGTTGTGCCTCCTCTGTCAGCGCCGAGAGGAGTGTTGACTCGACACGTCAGCCTGACTCAACATAATCCCAGAGTTTAAGAGCTGCCTCAGGTTTGAAACCTGATATGCTTATTTCACCAGATATTTTCCTCGTGAAAAATGAAGTAGATAAACGTGCAGTTTTTTTTTAGATTTTATGTGTTGTTGTCATCTCACATGGGTTCAACATTTCCATACTTCCCTCGAACCTCTTGGAATTTCCAGAAGCTGAAGGAAAGGATCTGAGGTGAAATCTTTGGAGTGTAGGTGGAAAAATCCCCATAGAGCTGTGCAATAATCCCCATGAGTGTTTTAGGATTTGGGATTCGGGGTGAATCCTTAACAAACATACATAAGGTTTAGGGATTTTATTACAGAAAATAAACTCCCATGTGTGGTTTTAGCAGGTGTGCAATCATGAGAATGAGAAGAGTGGCTTATGATTCACACCATCAGAACTCTGTGGTCAACTCTAAAATGTACTGTATCTCTAATACTGTAGAGAACCCTGTCATGGATGTGAGGATTTCACAAAGTGTACACACAGAGCTGTTTTGAACCTTGTTTGATGCTCCCAGGTCATGCAAGAAGAGGATGTGGTTTTTAATGAGAAATACAGATGGCACTGTGATCAATGGAAACAATGAATTCCATGAGAGCGTGAGCGCTTGGGTTACGTTCTGGTAAAACATCCCACAAAAAGCAGCCAGCGCCTCTGCCTTTTGTGCTCAGACACTAAGAGTTTGCAGTGTTTTCAGGAAGGACTATCTTTTTACGAGGACTTGAAAGGTTTTGAGTGGGTTTCTGAGAAAAGCTGCACAGTGGCAGGGCTCTACAGGCTTCCTGCTGACTTGATGTTGCGGACTGTGATGACGGATGTCTGGGTTTTTGTGACTTCCTCTGTTCCCAAGTCTGTGGGATGATAAGACACCATGAGGGACTAAAAAGAGCAGGTTTTATGGATGAGGAGTGCTTTGACGTTTGGTATTAAGACGTTACATGCAGCAGCACAGAGAAAAACAAGATGTCATGTTACATAGTCAACGATTTGGGATGAGTTTGTCTGAGATTGGTGCAGAGTTTCATGGTTCAGTTTTGACCTTGGAAGCAGCTGACAAGACAATCACCAATCAGTCCACTTACTCGCTTCCTCTGGAGCTTTTAGTTGTGCCGCAGATCAGCAGATGTTTGCTCAAACTATTACTATTATTTGTTGGTAACTCCATCAGTTTCTAAGTGTCCAGCAAACATAACACAGAGTGAAAGTTAAGATTGAAAGAGGTATGAAATCTGTTCAAAAATCTTGTATTTTATCAGTGAATCCCTTTATTTAGGGTGATCCGTTTAATTTAAGATGTTGCCTGTCATATAATCCCTACAGAGCAGTAACTTGCGTTTGGTTTGTTATGTTGTTTTTGTCGGATTAACTAGAAAACAAATTGTTTCTTTTTAAATTTTTATTTTGTCCACGTCTCCTGTCTTCTTTTGTCTTTTGTTCTGAAGGCCTGTTTATAAAAATAAGCTTTACTCACTTATATTTTATGGTGAACAGATGAAATACCTTTTAACGGGTACTGACCACTTGGCCACTGAGAGAGGCATGCAAGTCTGAAATTCATGTGGCTTTCTCATCGTGTTGTTGTCTCGTAAATGAACATGCACAGTCTGAAATGGTTTACATGAGCGGACATGACAAAGATGCTCTTTATTTCTCAGTGAATGCTCCAGAACCGCAGCACAGACAGAGTTAAGTGGTTAAATTTGGTTGGAGTTAACTCAAACCTAGCAGGGGGATATTACATTTTGGGCGAATACTTTCATTTTTGTGGTCACCTCAAGTTTGGACCTGTGGTTCAGCTCCAAAGCAATGTCAATGTTTAATATGCTGAGAAATATGCAATAGTGGAATGTAACTATGCAAATTTAGTAAATGCCTGTACTTAAAGAGTAACTTAACACCAGGCTGATAACAGTGTTACGCTGCCCTCTCTGGTTAAAACTGTTTTACTTCTGACTACACCCAACAGCTCTTAACGCATGTAGCTGCATGTCTTCTGTCAGATGTATGCTTGTTACACCTGTGGCCACGCCCACAACCAATGTCATTAGGTCCTGGAGTACGCCTCTACAGGTGAAACCACTGGATGTGACTACAAATTATAAAGTACTAAAAGTATTTAAAGGTCCAGTGTGTAGGATTTAGGGGCACCTAGCAGTGAAGTTGCAGATTGCAGACCAAACGAATACATGCCCCACCCTCTCCTTCTGGGCTACCGTAGAAAAACAGTGGTTCTAAAACACAACAGTTCTCATTTTCAGGTAATTATACACTAATGAAAACTTACTAAAGAATATTGTATTCCATTCCTGCCAATAGATCTTACACACTTACACATAAATCTTACACACTGGACCTTTAACTACCATCTCAAATAGTTACAATTCAGTGAAAATAATCAAGAAACTATAATTTTAATAATAAATCACCAGCACAGACAGTCTTGCTGCATACTGGTTACTACAGTTTATCTTGCTTTATACTGTACTACATTTGAGAAGGGACAACTATACAATAGACAACTATAGTTACTAGTAACTTTTTTTAAGATAAACATTTTACAAACACTATCATTATCTTACAAACTGCATGTAAAGAAGTTAAAATCCTTCTAAAACATTCAAATACTGCTTAGATAATATAACAGATTGTACACATATGCATTTTGCCTGCTACTTATACTTATATTTTACTCACAATGTACAATGTAGTATTTTGACCTTGCGTTGTTGCTATTTTTACTTGAGTAAAGTACTAAGAGTACTTTTTACACCCCTAAAGATATGCCTTAAATATTCTAATAACGTCCCCAAAATGTATTAGTACTTGTAAGCTGGCTCTAAACTTCAGCTCAGTGTCTCTGTACGGGCCTCTGCTTGGTTGCACATTCATCTCTAACAAATGAAAGACATCTTTGTGTGGGTGAAATGTGTTCCTATTGACCAGTGGGCCCAGTGGATTTTTTTTTTTTTTTTTTTTTTTCCCCAGCATGACAATGTGTTGCAATGCTGGCAAACATGGTTGCACCCCATCAGCAGCCTTCCAACTCGTGAATATTCATCCACACTCCTCGGTGCACCGTAACAATAAACAAGGCAGAGGGAGGCTGAATGCCTGTCTGAGGAGGGCAGGGGGGCAAATCCTGAGAAAAGTGGGGGGCAAACAACCCGTCTCCATGGTAACAAGTCCTGCCCTCCACTCTGCTCTGCAGCAGGCTGTGAGAGGGGAGGCAGGAGGGCTTTTTTTTTTTTCTTTTTTGTCGGTTTTGGTTGGAAAGACATTAGTCGGAGTTTATAGAGGGGGGCAGGTAACCAGGGAAAGTTTCTCAACGTGTAGACGAACGGGATTTGAGCCTCACAAAGGGATTATAATCTCAAAATGTCAGCAGCCATGGACGTGAGGAGAAACGCGGAGGTAACAGCTGCTTTTTGAACCGTTATTGACGAGCTATAAACAGCGGGAGGGTTCAACTCTGAGCTTAGCGTTTAGGAAACCGGTGCCGACAGCAACAAGGGACCGGGAGACAAAGTTTTAGAAAGGGGGGGAAAAACAAACAAACGCGTGTTTAAATGTAATCTCCATGTGACCATATTTGGTCATCGACCAATGTTAGATAAACGATGAAGTGCAGTAAGAGACTGTCTCTGTGTATGAGAGAGTTTTTTCATTTCATTTTTCATTTGACCCTTTGAATGAAGAAAAATGTCCCAGCGGATACAAGCAGTAACTCTGCGCATTTGTAATTAGACCGAGTTATCTAAAGCTGAAACATCCAGAAAGTCAAAGCAGCAGATAAACAGAGAGGCAGCACAGGACCTCTGATATGAACTCACTGAGGACTTTTCCTGTTGTAGTTTTTTGGACTGTGTTTCTGTTCTGGGGGGACTAAACTAAACTAAATGTGTCAACTTTAAATGTGCAGTTTGTCCTGCATTGTTTTTACAGTTTGTATATAACAATACAAACATGCGGTTGTCTTTGTTAATGCTGTTTACATGGGAATAGTACAGACCTGACACCAGCAACATGTCATGCACAAACAGCAAATGTTTACTGTAGTAAATTAAAGTGGCAATAATGTTGTAAGACAAAATGCACGTATACATACTTTAAATACACTGTTGCCCGTAAAGTTGGAATAAAATATTTTACCTCTTGATAGATAGAAATTATTGATCAGTCTCTTTCAAACAGTGAAAATTAAACCACACACAACCTGACGTGTATAAACAGGAATAAAAAGAGGAATGTGTCTGAAAACAAAATTATTACAACTTTATTGGTGACAGTGTATATCTATTTATGTAGCACGTATCAAAACAAAGTTAGAAAATTGTTCACGTAGCAAGCAAAAAACAGAACATAAATCATATAGAAACACAGCAATAAAGGAGAAAAAAGTACCAAACAAACCACATAAAGTTGACCAACAATGACAATCCTTCTTATGTTCATATCAGTATTGTACTTTTTGACCACAACATGTTTGTTTTACCCACAGTAATGATGGTTTTCAGCTTTTTCTCAGCTTGTTTTTTTATTTTTATTTTAAACTTGGTTGCAGATTTCAGTGGGATTTCGTGGAACTACTGCTTAAGGTCATGAACAACAAGCAACAAGTTGTTGTTTTTTGGCGTGCAGATGGGAACAAGGAATCTTTAAAATGTTTTTTTTTTTTCAACACTAAAAGATGCCTTTTCTCTACTGTCCCATGATCTCCTTCCTCCTTTTCACTTGAATGAAGAAATCGGGTTCATGTGATCAGTTTGAATTTGGTGCTGATCCAGATATAGATTTAAAAATTAAAAAGAAATGAATCATTCTACAAACTTGCATGCTATCACCGAGTTTAAATATGGGACTCCGGGGTGTTTTTTAGCTCAGTTGGTAGAGCAGCTGCCCCATGTACGAAGGCTCAGTCCTTGCCCTGGCAGGTTCGAATCCGACCTGTGGCTCTTTCCTACATGTCATTCTCCATCTCTCTCTCCCCACATTTCCTGTCACTCTTCAGCTGTCTCTATACAAAAAAGAAAATATATTTATATATATGGGACTCTTTGGGTCCATCATGAATGTTTTATGACTTAACAGATTACAACTTAAGACCTCATACACTCTCTACAAACTGTAGAGACGTGACTGGTTTTATTTAGCTCTCTATTTATCCCTTAAACTCTTTCTATTGTGCAGATCAAACAATGACCTTCCCCTCTCAGTGGACGGGACTGTCAACACAAAGCTATTGAGGAAATTCTTCCCTGTTCTCCATTCAGCATAACAGGAGTGAGTCTGGCCTATCACCAGCCACTTTAGAAGGGATTGTTGTTCACTCAGCATCGCAGTCAAAGTAACTTTCCTCTTTCCTGCTCTCTGTCGGTCCATCCAGATAGTCTTGGTGTGTTTTGCTGAGGATCATAAAGACATAACAACAATGTCTCACATTTCGATCAATGTTATCCTTCTGCACACTTACTGGGGTAAAACAGAACGAAAGAAATAGAAAGAAATAGTCAGCAGCAGTGAGGTTTGTGGATAGGTTGTCATATTTATAAAGGCACAATGCTGTTGCTGAGTTTTCCAAATGTGAGTGTGTTGTATTGGAGCTACAGTCAAAGCAAATCACATTCACAATTTGTAGATAGTGCTTCAGGTAATAGTGAAAGTTCCCTTTAAAGTTCCGTCTGATTGTCTCGTTTTGTCAAAATATTTCATTAAACCCATTTGAGGACATTCTCCAACAGTGAAGTATGAAGTCAAAAGACAAGGTGATCACTTGAGCAGCCCTTTTATCATTGCAGTGATGGAGTGATAGAAGAGAGCATGGTTAAATTAAAGTGTTATCTCCTATTATCCTGTTAGGTTGGTAAGTTGAACTTAACCTGAGGCGCTTGCTGTTGATCAGTACTTCACAATCATACACTTAAAGTGTGAGAGTCTGATGGCCTACTGTTGGCCACAGAAGAGTTTTTTGTTCAGGGTCTCGCTGAAGGCAACTTCAGCTACAGCTGTTTAGAGTGGAGAGATTATTTGTCATTTTTTTATGAGCAGATTTCTCAGTCGTGTATCTACCCGAGTGTTGTTCGGATCACAAGACCATCTCCCCCAAGCTGAACCGAAATTATCAACCACCACCAGAGAGAGAGAAAGCTTCTTTAGAGAAAATAAATCTCCTTACACTTTTCATGATGCTTCCATGCTGTTATTCAGTTATATTTGTAACCTAAGCTCCAAGAGGATGTCTGTAGCATGTGGTTGTATTGTAGCACACTTGGAAGTCAGGTTCAAGATCCACTTAATCCTTTTGTCGAAACTGTCACGAGAGGGTTTTTTTTTTTCTTGAAAGACATGTTTGACTCTGTTTGCTGATGAGAATATGTGAGGCTGATCTGTCTGTCTGCTAGTGCTACTGTTGAACATACATCTCTAAATACATCTATTTAAAGTCATAAATTTACAGCTGCTGACTTTTCTTTGATGCTTGTTAATATAGATTGTATTGTAACCTGTGATTTAAAAAAATAACTCATGTCACCTTGGTTTGATGCAGGTGGCATGTCTTTATTGAAATTTCTTCATGTTTGCTGCGTCGTAACGATAAACCGGCAGCCACAGTCTAATTAAACTTGTGCATGTCACATTATACCCAATTCTCTTTGTGCGTTATACAGTCAGGTCAGGTGCAATCATTGAATGAGATCACTATTTACAGGTCATGACATGTTCTGCCTCCACTTATTCAGGATGTTACTTTATCCAGCATTACTTAGTTACGGATAAAAGCAGGTCGACATCAGCTTTGATGAATGAGTACAAACACTGTCAGCTGTGTTTGTGAACCTCCCGGCTAATAAACACGGGTCAGAACCTGTTGATATAATGAATGGCACACACGTTTTCTTAAAGATTGCAATTTGTAAATCTACGTAATAAAGCAGACAGCCCATAAACTATGATAAATTGCTGGTTGCTTTGTCGTGTATCATTTTCATAGTGCCATAGTAATCATTACACCTTGCCACGCAGACAAAAAGAACTGAAGTTGTCAAAGTTTGTCATCATCTTTATTCATTCACTGACTCCTTCCGTCAAGATTAATAAAGGTAATTTAAGTGTTGGAAGCTAGAGCACAGTGTGTATTGAGTTTCCAGTCATTTGTTTCTTTAATTTCTGCATTAAAAAGTCAGAAAGACAAACTATTTCAATAAATTCATACACTGTAACTGTTCCACAGACAGCTCATATGATCTCTGCCTCTTCTAGGGTTAAGTTAAGTTCACCAAACTGAAACAGTTAAGATCACCCCAGTGGTCGAGGTGAAGTGTATGTACTGATAAAGAGAAGTTTACCAAAAGTGATCTTAGCAGAGTTTTGAATAAAATTGATGACATTGCAGGTCTCACTTCTTTATTTTCTTGCACCGTCTTCAGAATATTTACATAAATACAAGCTGATATCTTTGAAAAGTTCTCATGACTTGCACATTAAGTTTGAAATGTCCCGTTTAATGACAAAAAAGCTCCAAGACCAAACCTGCTCGAGGCTGATAAACACTGACAATTATGCTCATAGTAGAGAAAATGAGCAACGACACAGATGGTGCACAAGTCGTCATTGCTTCTTTGGCTTAGCTAAACTCTGACTATAAGACTGGGGCAAACAAGGATACATCTTATCTACTTTCTCTATCTAAGTCCTTGGAAAAGTCAAAGACTGTGTGTCAGGGGTCAGCACTGTGACACAAATTCTAGCCCCCCTGCTGCAGCTCAGATGGATATAAGCCCGTTTTCCACATGCCTGCATCTGCAGCTGTGCAAGCTCATATCTAGGTTACACAGAAGGGTTTTTTCTCTTTTCCACAAAGAGAAAATATGCCATGATTACTTAGAAAAGAAAAGAGCTGAAATGGCTAAAAAAGGAGATAAAAAAAGATTCCAAGAATTGGTTCCACCTGGTCGATTGAGCTATATAGTGTCAGCATGGTGAACCATGTGGTGGAGTATGGGGGTAATTACATAGGTATGGCTATGTGCAACTGCCAGTAGCATCAACCTTGGTGGTTTTCTTTTACATAGAGATACATTGAGGCTGTCAGAGCCTTAAACTGCTGCCCAGAGACAGGAGGTTACATACATAATATACATTCATAGCATAATACATCAATCTTTTACTTTTAGTTGAGAACTTTTCCTTTATGTCTGGCCTGCAACACAAGGCTGAATGTGTGTGCACACCTCACATGTACAGCCAGTGTGTGTGTTGTAAAGGTTTTTTTTTTATGTGGACTATAATATCCTGGGTCAAGTATCAAGAGCTGAATTCCTTCCTACCGGGATATTTATGCAACTCATCACCCACAATGCTCATTTTAACGCGACTCAACCAGCTCAAGTCTCTTTTTGTCCACGGCGGACAAAACTGGTCTTTCTGCTGCTATTGAAACAATGGCATGGATTAGTGTGTGGGCTCATGTCTGCCAGTGAGTTGTGACGTCTGAAAGAGTTGAGAATTTGCAGAGATTTTCACTCTTCTTTTCCCCTCTTGAGTCTTGGCTGCGTGTAGAGCTCTGCAGTGGTTTTGAAAACCTTGAAGTCAGGTTGCTGATCAGCAAAAAACTGAGGACCAGAGCAGCCAAAAAAGCTGTGTAGCAAGAGACAGTATTAGCCTCCGTTTATGGGATTTCTTGTCCCGGGTAATGCGTGTTTCAGGATAAACAAAGATCTTAAACTGCAGATTAATGGAAGTTTGTCCATCATGGCGTCATAAAATTGCGCTCTCATAGTCTGAACATCAAGTGCCAGGTGCTGACAGAGTGCATATTTGAGTGTAGTCTGTTGAATGAAAAAGAAGCTCATCTTGGCATCAGATCCAGGTGTTTCTGCCCCCCTCTAATGCTTTCTTTCACCCTCTGAAAACATTCTTTAATATTTTGAATGCAGCCGCAGTCTGAAGGATAAGGCAAATATTAGTACATTCCTGCATGTAGTGGAGAGAACTGTGTATCAGATGATCTGTCAAATATGACAGGGCCAAGGACATGTGTGGACTCTCTTTTGAAAGATATTTTACCTAACAGAGCCTCTGTCTTTCATGTGAACACACACACACACACACACACACACACACACGCAGCTGATAAAAGACTTACTTTTTAACCACATCTCCCTCTCAAGGACGTATTGAACACAAAGGGCCTTTTATTCCAGCCCAAATAGTCTAATGGAGACACTGTTGTAGTTCCATTCCATGAATATGCCCTTGTTGCCGGGGAAAATATGCGTCATTGATATGCCTCTCATGTAATCAATTAGTACTTCTCGACATGGACATGACAAACCAGGAAAAACCCTGAAATGGCTAAGCTAGGTCATTAAGATGACGGTGTTGAATATCTTAAAGAGACAACTTGGCTTTAAGGATTTTAGGATTTGTTTTTAAGCCGGAGCCAAACACAGGCAAACTCCTGGATGTCTTTTTTCATCTCTGGTCTACAAGTATAAGGATTGAAAGTAGAGAAAGAGACCATGTCTTTGCTTTGACAAAGCAAAGAGTAGTAACAGAAGAAGTTGTTAAGACACAGTCCAGTAGCTGTGAAGTGCAGATGTGTGATTTGGCAGAAAATGTTATAAAATTTCTGTTTTCTTGGAATGCTGATGTATAAAATAGAACAAAATAGTTGCATGTCCTGTTGAGATGACGTCTGTCGAGACGGCAACAGTGTGTGCAGACTGACAATGAAGAAAGTGGGTGTGGGTGTTTTGGCATGTGTCATGCTGATAATGTCAGTTGCTCATATTTGTTACTTGATCTGGTTCAACAATGAGGTCAACAACGTTATTCAACACTGTCTACATACTTAAAAAGCTACTCTAGTCCATATTTTTCTACTTAGAATAAATTTAAGAATATTGTTCAGATTTTACAGCTCACAGCGTTTTTTGTTTAGGTTCAATCCCACCGTTCTCATCAGTGTTGTTTCCAGATGTTTTCGGCATCTGTTCACTCAGGGCAATCCAAACTTTTCTCGTCTGTTGTTTCCCGTTGGTGGAACTCATAACCAGTTCCTACAAGATCAGGGGTGTCCCTCTCTACCTTCAAAAACCTCTTGAAGGTCCAGCTCTTCATAGAATACCTTCTCTACTAGCACTACCATCGACTAAACATGCTAAATCTATCCCTTCTAGGATTGTTACTTGATACTACGCGAGTAGTACTTAAAGCTGCACTAACATGTCCTTATCGCACTGTAACTTTACTGTTTCTTACTTTTTTGTAAGTCGCGTTGGATAAAAGCGTCAGCTAAATGACTAAATGTAAAATGTAAAAGAGTGAATGCTGGTGGTTGTATCAGCTTTATCGATAAGAATCCTTTGAAAAACTTTGCACTCTGTAAGCTTAGAGGAGATAATATAAAGCATACACATTGGCAATTTAAGCATTTTGTCAAGCAACAAAAATGTCTGCAAACTACAGGCCCACTACTCTCCACAGGCCAAATTGTGCCCACATACAATTAACATCTCTTCATATCCTGCACTGTTCTGTAAAACAATGATCGATGTCGAGTGTTTCATCAAGACTGAAGGCTGTATAATGTTTGAAGGCATGACTACCCTCAGCATGAAGCTGTTGACTTGTCACTGTTGACCGTTAGCTTGCCTTTGGCTCTGACGTCTCAAGAGAAAATCCGAGCTGAATCTGGTTGAATGCACTTTAAAGATACTCTGGAGCTTTCTTAGAAGTGGTTGTTTACAGCCTATGATTTTGTGTAGCGAGATGGTATCAGACCTCAGGAAGTCAGTTGGCTAACGCCTTTGGTGTTTACACTGCAAAGTCCATATTGGGCTTCTTTGACCCATTTCTGTAACACTCTCTGTCCAAAACATAGAAAATGATGGATTTATACAAATAAACATTGTGCTCAACTTAATATAACTAAGCAGTGTGGTGCTAACATAATTCAAAATGTTAACAGCTTAATTTCCTTCTCTCCTAGCAGTTAATGGCAATTTTTTTCTCCAATCTTTGTGTGTTTGCTTTGAGATGTTACTAATTGAAATGGCAGAAGCTTCATGTTTTCAGTCAGAGGGAGAGTCATACTGAATATTGAATCTCACTTCCAAAAACATACAGTATTGTTTCAGTGGGTATTAATTAGAAATAATAATTTACACAGCTGCCGGTGTGTCTGACGATAATGTGGGCAGAATATTTCCATTTTGTTTAATTGAGAATGATACAAAAGACTATATTTCTCAAGTCCTGCTTATTTTTGTCTCAATTTCCTGATGATTTGTTTTGTTTTATTATGCAATCATGGATAAGTTATTTAGGCAAGCTCATTTCTGTACATTTGGCTATCCATCCAAGTGCGTTTTCCCAGGGCAATCCATATTCCTCGTCCTAAATGTGGCTGAGACTCTCTGATTTATAGAAATCATTTGAGGAGTGCCCTAATTTTAGCGCAAATGTCATGTTGCCTGATAAGTAGCTCTCCCTCCGAGTCACCTGCACACTTGACACACTGGTTAATATATGTTTGTATGCTTTTATGTTTAAATTCCTCTGTTGAGTCAGGGAGTGCTGTCTAGCATCACAGAAAATACAGAGTCCTATTTTGTGCCAGTTTTTTTTTAGTTCACAGAGTAACAGCAGTACAGGAGAGTAGTGAGCTGGACAGAACAGCATCATTCTTTCAGTATGATGAAAATAAAGATGTATGCCCCGTCCTCTTAGCACAGTCCACAGTTACAGGAAATAGCTGACAGCAGGAATGCTCCCTCTCTCTCTCCTCATCTGTCTCTATAGGACTCAGCCCCACTACTGGTTGGCTGGCTTCTCCATACAACAACTTCCTGTAAACAAGTCATGCTGCCAAGCACCCTCCCATCCTCCACCTCTGATCTCTAAGGATATCCATTTGACCTCCTTATGCACCAGAACAATCACTTGGAGCCCTTTTTGAAAGGGTCATTGCAGAATTTCAAAAAATGATTTTCAAGGGCAATGACCTGCAGTTTGAGGTCTGATATGAGATTAAGTCCAGGAAACGTTTATTAGAAGGAAGATGTCATGTTTTTTTTTTTGTTTGTTTGTTTGTTTATGCTGTGACTTGTCATATTGTTAAATGTAGGATGCTTTAAACAATCAGAGCAATGCTTTTAGCACCAATAACATAATTTCTTTCACCTCTGCATATATGTTGGCATGACATGATGAAGATAGGAGGCGCCTCATCTACTAAGGCCTGAGTCCTGGCTGCAGAGTTCCAGCTTTTTTTTCCAGCTTGGGCCTTTTGCTTCACGTCATCCAGCCTCTCTCTGCAACAGTCAGATAAAGATAAAGATAAACCCTTATCAAAAATATTTGTTCATGTTGTGTCTTTAAAGGACCGGTGCGTAGGATTTGGTAGCATTTAGCTCCCCTTCCGCCCCCTCACATCACCCACTGCTTTCTAGCATGAAGGAGAAATATGTGGAGAAAAAAAAACACAGTGTTTAATTTGTCCATTCTAGGTTACTGTAGAAACAAGGAGGCCTAAAAAATTCAGTGTCGTCAGACAGGCAGGGAAATGTGTTTTGTTGTGATTAGTTTGAACCCTCCGATGGGAATGTTGCCAGTCTCTGTTAACCACCGCTGATTTCAGACTGTATAAAAACCTTCCAGTTAATTAAATATCTGCAGCCACCTGAAGGCAGCCTCTGAAATTAACATGTTGTGCTCAAGTACAGACACACAATGATCCACTGTGGTGAGAAAAAAAATCACTAGAGAACCTTTATGTGTCTGCACATCACACTGGTTAATTATACCTCTGCATTCTCCTGGTTTATGTGTTACAAAACCATCAACAGGGTAGCAGCCATGTGAATAATGACTTTCTTTCCATATGCTCTCTGGCTGTGATCCAAATGTGCATCGGGACTTTGTTTAAATATTGTCAGTTGAGCTGCTTTAGTGGCAGCAATGTAATTCTGTCGTGTTTGATGTTAAAATAGACGTTTCTTAAATCGGGGAATAGCTGTGCTTGAAGCACCAGAGTTTCTCTGGCACAACATTGTCTTCACACTGTGTTATTTCTGCCACTTGCTTTTGGTTTGTCGAAATTTGTCTGCAGTGTTTGCACTGAAGAGTCAGCAAGGTAAATGTGACCAAGTAATGTACTTTGTTGGATTGTTGTTTTTTTTTATCTTGCCTTCCGAAAAGTTGTCAGCTCTACTTTTATGTTAATCTGTGATTGAGGAAAATCAAATTTAGGGTTGAGAAGGAACCACCACTGACCTCTTGTGATGTGTAATTTTATTTCATATTTTAGTAATTAAGTTTGCGGTATGGCTTTCTGTTTTTTTGCCTACTGAAATATTTTGAATGATTCACCTCCTTATGTTTGTCCATCAGGTGAGTGGGCGGTTTGCAGACAAACATGACTGCCAACAAGAGTTCGAAGGCTGTGCCTCGTGCAGGAGGGGGTAAAACTCCCAGGGACGCCCCAGACAGGTCAGTGACATCTGGGACAGGAGTGGGTGGGCTGGTTATTGTGCACTTCTAGTCATATCACATGGTTTCATAGTGGATGCTTTGTTCTTTTCCTTTGAGGGAGACAAGTGCTATACTTGTAAGCCACAGCCACAATGCCACCTATGATCAGTCCGCAGTAATTATTTTGTTTTCCCACTCATGGGAAAGAACTACCAATGATTGCCAATGATGATAAGACTTCCAAAGCTTTTGCAAGTACAATCCTGTATCCTGGACGAGGGCCCCATCCAACTTTGTACTGTGAGTAGTGAGCTGAAGCTTGTGTTAGCACGTTGGGAGCTTACAATGTCCTGCTGGGAGAGAAAAGCAGACTTTGGGAATGATATGTGATATCAGGACTATTCATTCTTACAGTTTGTCATTCTGTCAAATTTGACCAAGCTCAAAGGTTTCTTTAACCAGGAAGTCCTCGTAGGAACAGGCAGACTGGTAAGAAAAGATACAGTTACACCTGATCATTGTACTAGACAGCTGTGCGATGTAGTCTGTGTTTAACACTGTCATTATTAACTGTGGTGTAATCTAATATATAGTAATGCTATATTCTGATTGGCATGATTCTTGTCCATTCATTCATAATTTTCTGTGGTGATGAGTCACACAAGACAAGATTTCTTTCACCGCAAAACATAAAGTAACCTGTGCTGTGGCAGCTGGTTTTCTGTATTTGCCTGTGGTGTAAATTAGGCCCACCGGATGTGGAAAACCACACAAATAATGTTAAAATTATAATGTGGATAAATGGCATGCAGTCACTGGCAAATGTGCACGTTTACCACAGAGTTGTGGGATGCACATTTTCCCAATGTAAACTCCGTGAACGTTAACGTGAGGAGAACACTCATCACAGTGGAGGTG
The DNA here is from genome assembly GCF_000972845.2 of Larimichthys crocea. Taxonomy (NCBI): domain Eukaryota; kingdom Metazoa; phylum Chordata; class Actinopteri; family Sciaenidae; genus Larimichthys; species Larimichthys crocea. The sequence goes on along the minus strand of NC_040018.1, from coordinate 12,623,405 downwards.
CCTGTATTCCTCTCTTGTGATAATGTGCATTTAACCTCAGCCTCTTCTGATAAATTTATTTGGCATTGCAGTAGAGCCGTATTAACAGCTTGCTGTCCTCATGGGCTTGTGTTACCCTAGATTCTTAAAGATCACGTTTAAAGCTCACGAGGCAACAATGCTTTGCAGCTCCATGTTTTAACAGATGGAGGGAAATTAGTTGTGTTTGATCATCTTACACAATGCATTCCCCCCAGAACTGTGAAGTCAACCAGGGATCAGTTTCTAGGACAAATTACACCTACACTGAACTGTGTAGCCTCAAGAGACACATATGGCTACATGCAGCAACATGTAGCCATATGTGGAAGAAAACAATACAAAGCAATTTGAAAAAACTTGTTTGAGTCTTGTTCTGTGATCTTCTGCAAGGAAATAATTTATAATCTACCACATACAGGATCATTCCTGCCTCCTGTTTGATGTTGTATTTGAATAAATATCCTGCACCTCAAGTAACCACAAAAGCAATCCAGAGAGGTGTTTTAGCAACAAAGTGAGAGTTACTGTGAAACATGTTTTCTACACCCAGAAATACACATTCATCACATTTATCTTATTTACTAATATATATACAATTAAATATATTCTGTGCTGGATTAGACTGACAGAACAAAAGTGCTGATGGATGATAAAGTTTACATATGTTGAACTATAATAGCAAAAGTGCTGTTTGTGTGCACAGTCTTCTCCCTCCATCCTGGTCAGTAACGGGAAGTGGCTTGTGGTTAGCATGCCCTGGAAGCCTGAGTAAAAGCCAGAAGCCAGGTTGTAACTGGCATCCAGTTTTTTTATACAGTACTATATGTGTGGCCGGGCCCGTCCCGGCCCATCTGAAGCTAACTAAGCTTATTTTTACAAGCATGATCCAGACCACCAGAACCCCCTAAAAGTCCCCAATCCTTTAAATAGACACAAATTCTGCACATATCTTATTTGTGTGTCTAATCGAAACGTCTTCACACTGAAGTTTATATTTTATTTTACTCTAAATGAGGTTGTGACCTTCTAAAATCTGTCTTAGATTGTGGCTGATTTAACTTTTGCAGTTGATTAAATCTGCTGCCATGTTGACATCAATTGCACTGAGTACAGTGCAGTAATGATGTAGGAACCACATGCAAGCAAACAAACGTATAAACAATGATACGAATTACACAAAAACTAAATAATATTGTCCAAAATTAGCATATATGCAATTGACTATGTTTGAACAATGTCACCCAGTCATAGATTGCAGACTTAGAAGTAAGGAAATGTGAATACAATCAGTCTGAAAGTTTAAAAAGACACTCTATAGTGCACTTTCTGTATATAAAATGAAACATACAGTAGATGTAGATAGTAGCGTCTCTTTGTAACACCCACAAAACACAGCACGAAACCTGTGGAAACCTTTTATCGTATCATCATGTTTTCGCTTGTTTGCTGCCACATTTGTGGAGTCATGGTCAAGTGTGGAGAAACCCAGAGACTGTCAGACCAAAGAGCAACAATTTATAGTAACTCAATAAGCTGTACTGTTACTGGGATTAAAATCACATTACTAACTGTTTGGTCTGGTTGCTACTAAAACATTACCATGGATATTAAGCTTCAGAGACACTGCTCCCTCTCTGGCTTTGTGCATTAACCATAATCCTTGGCAGAAGTTTAGCTAGGGAACCAGAACAATTTTAATTTAAAAACAACTTCTGATAGCTCCTTCCTGAACCACTGCAACATGTCATGTGTTGGACTGCTGATCAATATAATATCATTATGTGGCTAGTTTGACTTATTGTAGGCTGATAGATATTTTACCTGAGGCTAGAGTTTGTCTTGAACTGCTTTCAAGCTCAAGTTATTATATAGTATAGTCGCATTAATAATCCAAGAAAGGTTATAATCAGAGCTCAGTTTATTCAGGAGTAGGAAAGATGATATGTTAGTGTTTGATACAAACCTAAATTACAAAAATACGAAATATGAAAAACAGCTACAGTGTAGAGCTTTATGTGAAGTAGCTGAAGAAACTCTAGAAACAGCCATGTTTAATGGTCTCAGGCAGGGATACTCAACTGACTCTGCCCAGGGGCTACTTTGCAAAATGACAGGAGGCCAGTGGCCAGTTATTAAACAAACATTAAAGGTCCAGTATGAATGATTAATGGAGCTCTACTTACAGAAAATGTCAGAAATGAAATATAATATTCATATTTCATTAGTGTATGATCACCTGAAAATAAGAATCAGTATGTTTAAGAATTAACTTTCTTTATCTACAGACGCCGCAGGTCCCACAGAGTTTTTTTTATGTTGAACAGCCATGTTTCTACAGTAGCCCAGGATAGACAAACCAAACACTGGCTCAAGACAGGCCGTTGAACTTTTTGCGTGTTTTGAAGCCACCATAGCTTCTCCTTCACTCTTGAAATGGGAGGGTGAACAAAGGGGGTTACAATCCACAACTACACCACAAATTCTACACACTGGTCCTTACATTATATTCATCTGATAAAATCAATATACATTAGGATCATTAATGTGGCAGAATAAGACAACTTCAAAGTTCTAATCTTCCTTTTTCTTGCAGTTCTCCCGGGTGGTTTAGGATTGGTATGAGGTGCCAGATTAAAGGCAAAATTATCTTCCTATTTGACAGTGGATTGTTTTCATTGTCAACCGTTCAACATTTGCTGTTCTCACTCATCTGTGCCAAAAGACAAATCCAGTCACAGCAGCCCCACGCAGGTCGGGAATCAGGAAGCAGCAGATCAAGAAAGTGTCACTGCTTCTGCGCACTGCACACATAGGCTTATATGGAACCTCTCATGTAACAGCCCAGGAACATTATCAATCATTTACTAATGAATGCAAACAAAATTATTTATCCTTACGCTGAGTACCACAAGTCTACAGGAAGAGAAAAGGCAACTAGGACTACATTATAGTGTGTTAAAAACCATGTATTAGTATTTATTTTGTGTTTATAAGTGGTAATTAGGAGGACTTGAAGTAGGAAGGGTTCTTTTGGAGGGAAGCAACTTGTGGCAGTGGACATATTTGTGTCTGTAAAATGTTGTTTTACCTCTGCAGGACTATTTGGGGTTTTTTACATGGGAATGAGTGATGGCAAAAAGCATAACTGTCAGTGTTAGCCAAACACATTCTGACATTCCAGCAGTTCATATTAATCAATAAATGTCAAGAAGCACACAGCAGTGGGCCCCCACTTCATAAGAACTATAGTATCATATTCACTTCATCCTTGTTAACCAAGCTGGGGGAGAATCAACAGCTCTTAGTTCATATATTGTATCAGTCTGATAAATCATAATATCCAAAGTATTATGATTTGAAAAATCTACTCACTGGGCTTCAGAATATTATAAACCAACAGTAAAAAACAGTAAAAGCCTCCAGACTTCCAGCTGTCATCTCGTATTCTCATATTTCTTTAAGGGAAGTAAGATAAGATGCATCCATCATGCTTGCAGCTTGCAGGTTACTAACTGTTATAAAATCCTCCCACCCTGAAGCAGGAGGAGTGAAACCAGGGAAGGGCAGAAAGGTGTGAAGCGAGATCTGTCTCAACCCGCACTGTTGGATCACAGTCCGCTGCCCTCAGCTTCCTCCTCCCATAACGCTTGTTATTCTAACCATAGCTGTGACATCAGATCTCCCAATACTTCACTTTCGCAAGACTTAGCCAGATTCCAAGTTATGACACGGCTCCTCAGAGACTATGAGTATTACAGTGTTAGGGATTTACAGGGAAAGTTTGTCTGTGGAAATCTTCAAGGAGGTGAACACCGTGAGAAAGTGTTTGTGTAGTGTGCGATGTACAGTCGGCAGTGAGCATGGTACTGTTGTAGTATCACTGAGCTGCAGGGATCAAGAAAGGCTTTGAGGAGCAGTGAAACTTTCACAGGTGAGACAGCTGTAATAAATCTAGCTTGGCATATTTCTTTCTGTGTGAGGTCTACGGTGATTCTCCTCAAGTTATTTTGATTATGTGGAAAAATCCACAGTGGCATTTTCATGTAGTCTGTATTTCCTTTGGCCTTCACTTTAATCTCACCCTGCCAAAGACAGAATACTTTCCTGTGGTTATTCTAAATAAGTGGCTCAGGTTTTCATTTTGACTTTGATCTTGGAAATGAATTCAGAATCGTCAGCTGATTCTTTACAGTTTTCTTCCATCTGTTCCACATCGACTTTCTTTTCATGCTGTGGATTTATTGGCAGCTCCTGTGAGTTGCCTCTTTTCGTTTATTAATATCTTTCAGGTTGAAATGTGTTTTTTTTAGAGATACATTTAAATGTATGTCAAGTTTGTTTACACCTTTCTCTGTCTTGTTCCAGGTGCCGGTCTACATCACCGTGTCCTGTCCTCTCTGCCAGTCAGGGGCAGAGCCAGCAGCCTCTCCTCAGCGACAGTGAAACAGGGAAGCAGAGTAGGTACGTCAGGACCGACGGCAGGTTCCTGGTACGCACTGGCTGGAGCAGCAAGGCCACCAGCCTGTGCACAGGTGATACTGACTCCCAAGGCCGTCTCACCAAGTCAAAGAGCATCAGCTGCCTGGACAACAGGCTTTCCATCTATAAGCCGCAAGTTCAAACCAAGTCCTGTCAGGAAAGCCAGGGCTTCCAGGAGCAGAAGGACAAACAAGGGGATCTCTCTCTGGGAGATGGACTTAATGGTAGGCCCCTGAGTTGGAGCACACTCTCGCTGGGACCTTCCTCTAACCAAAGCCACAAACGCACCCTTTCTCTCACCCGCTCAGTAGCAGGTGTTCCCCCCACCACAATCCGCAAAAAGATCTCAGAATGGGAGTGCAGGAGGGTTTCTCTGCCTAGGATGAGCTTGTGTCTTGATAAAAGAGGAGGAGAGCGTGTAGGGGGCAGTGAGGGCTGCCCCAGCCTGCTCTCTTCTCCCTGTAGCGAGAAAACCTTTGACTTTAAAGGGGTTCGCAGGATGAGCACGGCTTTCTCAGAATGCTCATACACAGAGGAAGAGGAAGGAGTTTCAGACAAAGATGGCATAGGTCGCTTCCAGAAAAGGATAAGCAAGTCCGAGTCCTCAGGAACATTTGTGCGTTCCCTGTCTGCTCGGAAGGAGACGTCAGCAGTCCTCAACAGGATACAAAAGATAGAACAAGCCCTGAAGGAGAATCCCAGTCCTTCTCCTCCACGTTATCTGAGTAATTGCTACGCTCCAGACAAGACAAGACAAAGGTCTTTTATGATTGGTGATGACTTTGACAGCACATGCACCAGTAAGCGCAGCAGCATTTGTTCAGTTGCCACTGAACCAGATGCCGTTTTGGTGCCTGATAAGCTCTCTAAACTCAGACAAAGATTTAGTGTGAGCTCAGTCAGGTCTGAGAGCCCAGAACCACCTAGCCAACAGACACCAGTTGGCTCACCAGTCAACCCCTTACCTAAACCCAAACGCACTTTTGAGTATGACGCCAAAGGGGAGCAGAAGGGCCTGCCGCCAGCCAATGGACTACCTCCAAACAGAGCCTCGGAGTCTCCCCCGCCTCTGCCTTCAACACCTGCACCCAGCATGACACGAACAGTTAAGATAGAGGGGAGCAATCCAGTGAGACTCCAGGACAGGTGAGAATATCAGTGTTCTGTCTGTCCTGTAACTGAGATGAAAATACACAATACTGTTGACCTGCATTCTCAGACAATAAAACCTGTCAGCTTTCTAGAGACTACGCCTCAGGAGTAAACAGTAAAACAGTTTACAGGAAACGATGCTGCATAGTGCAAAGTACAACCTGCTTTTCCCTGTAACGGTTGGTCGTTAAGGTTGATAAGAACCTTATGAATCAGATCAGGTATTGGCCACTGATCTATATTAGAAAATGTCTTTGTCAGTTTCTGGTGCCACAGAAATCCCTGGCCTCAGGTCCTCTTACATAAAATGTTTTCAGTAAGTTCCTGCTATTGTCAGATTTAACGGATCAGTGCACAGTATCGGTAGATACTCTGAGGACTGGAAACTGTATTAGGGGGGAAAAGTTGGATTGGTGCATCCTTATTGCTATGAATTTGTTTAGATGCCTTCGAAACGTCCTTTATTTGGAGTTTAAAGTTTCCCACATATCTGACAGTCTTTTTAGGAATTTGGATCAGAGGCGTGTGTTTACTTTGTTGGTGTGGTAATGAGTTGTGCCTGGTGGTGGTGTTGGAGTGATCTACTCTGCTTCTCTATTTTTTTCGTGAGGAAGTGGAGATCAGCATTGAATCTGCTGTTATAGTTCCTGTTGAAGAAGAAGGATAAATTTTTTTTCAGTTGAAGAGTGGGATGATCTCGTCTCCCTAGCTTTCCTAATTTAATCAAATTGAATAGGTTACCATAAAGCTCATCCTAAAAATAACTGAAGATACTCTACGCTCCCCAACTCTCTAGCAGCAGTGAATATCCCATAGAAACAAGTGAAACCCAACACCGGATTATTGTGGCTCTTTGCTATATAAATATTGGCAGAATCTTGGATACTGTAGTCTGTTCTTGTTTTTATTCTTACTTTATAGTTCTCAGGATCGGACGTCCCCAGTTTTTTTTGTGTGTGTGTGTGTGTGTGTGTGTGTGTGTGTGTGTGTGTGTGTGTGTGTGAGGGTGGGGCCTCTCCAGATTGTCCCTATGTAAAATGGGGATGAAATCCTTAAACGTTCATCCCTTGGACTCTGTGTTTAACATTCCTGTGGCTGTAGCAATTTCAGACCAAGCTTAAAAGCCACAAGCTGTCGATGGTGCGACATGACCGTACTGTAGATCCCTGCACTAATGTAGCAAAGTTCCTCTGCAGCGCCTTCACATGTGATGTGACTGATGAAAGAAATAGTAAGATATCTTCATGTTTAATTGTGAATTTGCTTGTGATTGGAGCGTGTGTTGTTCCCGTTTCTGCAGTATACAATTTGTGGCTCGTGATTTTAAAGTTTTTTTAAGGGATAGTTTTATTAAGAATGCTTTTGACATGTGTTTATAGCGGCTAGAAGTGTTTTAACCACCTGTTTAGCCTTTCTCTGTTCCTGATTTGGCAAGGAACAAGAAGAAGGACTATTTTTAATACCATCTGGACTTTTTCTGTTTACTCTTATCTGTCCACCTACTTTGAGGTAGACACTGACTCTCCCTTCTTATAATTTTGTGTGTGTGCAACATCTTTCCCCATCCAGGTCTGTTATGACTTTCTTCATTTTTTCCCCAGAGAGTCATGTGAGTCGGAGGATGCTACAAGTCTGCCATCTTCATATCCGTCCTCGCCTACGGAGAATGGCACACTAACCACAGACACGCGGAGTCGACCCAATTCCAAAAGCACTTTAGAGGAGAATGCCTATGAGGACATCGTAGGTAAGCACGCTGGTAGCTTTAAACAGGAGCTTTGTTTCACTTTGATAACTCTGGGTCACTCATGGATACAGCTTGGAACTGAAAGGATGCATTGGTTAATCGATCAACAGATTCATCTTCAGTTTTCTTGTTTTTAGCTTCTTGAATGTAAACATTTGCTGGTTTTCTTATATGACAGTACATTTTTTATATTTATGTGAACAGAACAAGTTGGGCCATGGAACATTGTTGACAGACATTTGAGACATTTTATAGGTGAGACAGGGACAGTATGTTGGTAAACTGACAAAACCCAAATGAAGGGTTATAGATAATCTCAGGTGAAAATCTGCAGTGCTGTGAGGGACTTATTTATGACTATGTACTTACATCTTTCTGGACATGCAATATTTATTTAAAAGTTGAAATGTAACTTTTGTATATGTTCACAGCCTTACATAAAGAGTAATTACATTATTGGTTATGGAGGATGCAACAGTGGCCTTAGAAAACACTAGTGAGATGTTTTATTGAGAGTGATAGCCTCGTGCAGCATGGCCTACTGTACACAATAAGAGTGTGAGGGCAGCTCCTCCCCTTGCATCTGTCTCATGTAGAGGTGTTGGGTTTAAAAAAAGTCTGGAAGCACTCAATGAAAACTCAGCCTGAGCACAAGATTAATGGATAACATGTGGTTCACTAGGTTGTATTTCCTCACACTCACAAAACAGTTTTGTTCACAACAATATTGTAATAAATTATAGCCACAGCTGTGTGTGATCCAACTTACAGTGAAGAAGAAGATCTTTATTTTGTTGCATTACATTTTGATTGTGGAGCATCATTGTCCCTTTTAGCGACACGTTGTGTATCTCACTGTGAACGGGATCGACTCAAATGTTCTCTGAGATAATGTGTCCATGAAATGCTGGACATGTTGGAGAGCCAAATTCCTTTCCACTAGCAAATGACCTCAGGCCTTCTGCCCAGCCAGTTCCCCCCAGTGCATACTTAATGTGGTGGAAATGTGTGTCAGTGTGAGTACAGTCTCATGATAAAGCTTGGATTTCAGATGCAGTAAAAAGTTTTCACACTATTCTTCATGATAAATGCTCAGTGATGACCAAATAAGGGCTGATTCTTGTATTGCATTACTTAATGGTATTTCTGCAAGTAGTCATGCTGTTCTCGAATCAGTGATCAGTGTCGTGCTCAATAGCATTTTGTTTTTTCTTTTTGAAGCTGAGAATGTGCGGGGAGTCTCAGAGAGAGAGAGCGTCAGGGCATGACTGATTTTCATGTAAATCCCAACAAAGCCCTCATTGTTCATCCAGCAGTGTGAGTGTGGAGTTTGCGGTTTAGAGATGGACTTTTGCCAATCTCTTGTTTGTTCCTGACAGAGACATTGTCACTGAGTATGTTTGAAATCGCTCCAGCTATGTGCAGTTATTTTAAACAGAGCTTTCAAACTGAATGGAGGAGAACAGTGGTTTCCCCCACCACTACGTAGTGGTTTACAGGTCAGATGAGCCATGTGATAAGCAGCCACAGCACTAAATGAGCCATGTTTTGGTCCCTCTGAGCCCCTATTTTCACAAGCATTTCATACAGAGAAGTCTCCACATATATCCTGAACTCTACAAGTACAGCTTGGCTTCCTTTAGCTGCCTCTATAGGACATTCACTCACACCATTTGAGTTTTTGGCACCTGATGCCAGATGTTTACCTTAAGAGTACAAGTCATTTGTAACCTGCGGCACAGTGTTACCACAAATGCATGATAGATTGTGATATTAGGGGACTGTTTTAAGTGCTTTTGGCTAGTGTAGTTAACAAATGGAGTGCCAATGAGTGATCTGTTTAAAGGCTGAAGAATCACACACTGTGCTTCTATGGCACTATGATTTAGCTCTCTGCATCATAGAGTTCTGGGCTTATTCAAACTCCCAGCTTTGCGTTATTTTCACTGACGTAGTTTGCTCAAGTGTTGTCTGAGCTTACCCTTGTGAATAAATCTGTCTGGTACATGCAATGAGCAAGCCTAATTCTAATAAAATTACAATTAGACTGTTGTGATTTTATTATTCTTTAGAGCAAAAAAACATAATTCCTCCAGTGTTGTTATAAGCATGTGGACTATCTGTATGGTTTGTGCTGCTGTCAAATGTTTTTCCCAAAACTCACATCTTGTTCACAACTTAACGGCCAGTATCCACTTCATAGGGTAAGCTGACACTGACATTGTTGGTAGAGTCTGTTTTGTGCCTCGCCCCGCCCGGAGAGTCCATTGTGTACACAGAAACGTACATTCACAGTGTGCACCCGAGGTGTGTCCACTCCCCGCATAATACTGTGTGTCTGGGGGTGTGTTAGAGAGAGATCTGGATGTTTGTAATCAAAGGCGTAGATTAGTACCCTCCAGTACATGAGCAGCCATACAGACATATCATTTTCCCAGCAGGCTCTCATTACAGTATTGCTTCAGTTTAATGGAGTTGCAGCACAACGTGGGGTCATACTAAAGCTCTCTTATTCCGCTCCTCAGGTTTAATGGTTCACAAAAAATCACTCCAGTAGGCCAATTTAGTGTGTGACACAACTTAACACTTTAATGATCTAAGACAGTGTCCACTTACTGTGTGTGGGTGTGTGTGTGTGTGTGTGTGTGTGTGTGTGTGTGTATTTACCTCAATAATTAACCTAAAAATAGATAGACTGAACAAAGCTTCACCTGTCAGTTAATCTTGGATGTTTTTTAAAACAAACACTCATTGTTTGACATGCTGAGTTCACTGGGTTTTCCACTGATATTCGCAGGAAGAAGGAGCACAGCTACCAAGTAGATTTTTGTTCTCTCCCTTTCTACTGACAGATAACACTGCTTTTCTTTCTTTTAAAAGTTCCCTTCGTGCACTTCGACGCCATCTGGCTCTGTTTTTATTCTTCACTGTGGTTTCTTCACTTTCTCACAACCTTTTTCAGACCCTGCCAAAAAGCTATTCTCAGAGCACATGTCTGAATAGACATGGACTATGGCGTTACACAAGTTTTCTCTTTATTGAAACTGGCCCTCTGCCAGGTGACATCAGTGAGAGCTGTGCAGTGCTCTGTAATGTTGCTTTTCTTTCCTTTTCTGCTATCATTTGTTGACTGAAATACATCTATAGAGCAGTAGCAAAGTCTCGGCTTATTGGAACAATATGTTGCACAAGATGTTTAAGCACACAGCATGGGAGAAAAACAGTGTCATTTTCCATATTCTGGATATTTTACAAAGATATACTTACATTTCAGTTCAGTTTAGTTCAACAGTTTTATTACCACAATGACAGTCTAAGAAGATGACTCTCCTCCTCATCTTTCACAGCAGACAGTTAACATACCTGGACAGTGACTCACCAGCACTGTTGTGTCCAGAAGTTTCAATTGGCCCACTTGGGCCTGTGGGGCTCGGTGCCAACAGCAACTGTTTTGAAAAAAGAGAGTTCACTTTGAGCCAGTCAGGAGTGCTCTTTGACTTACAGTATCTTTCCAATCACAGGGAGTCCCTCTTTTGCCCCTGACACCCTTTGCTGCCCCCTGTTTGCCCTTTTTGATCCCACAGCCTCGTCTGCCTTCTGTCAGAAACATCTTCCGTTTATGCACAGTTGCTGGGCTTTACTGCAGACATTATATTTGAGCTAAATTGAATACCTTATTCATCCCCACAGAGAAGGAGAACCCATATGAGGATGTTGACCTGAAGCGGAAGAGTTTGGGTCGGAAGTCTTGTCTGCTGGAGAGCAGCAGATCTTGGACCACCATGGACAGGAAACTTAACTCTCCACCTCAGGTATGCCATGCCTGTTGGGATCCACAGCACTGTTTTTCTATAGTAAACATATCACACATGTTTTCTTGTGGTGACGTGTATCCCCCTCACTGGCTGTCCATGCTCAATCCTGGACAAGATCATTTAGAAAAACCTTGCACCTCATTTGTGGCACTACAGGAAACCTGATATGTTTAGACCTGGAGATTGTCCAAAGAAAGGCCCATCTGCAGATTTGGCTTCCGCACTTCAAGGCAAGGGCACTTGTCTCACTATAGAAAGGGGAGACACTATGGTTACTAGAGGTAACAACAAGTGCAATTGCAGAGCAGCTATTTTGCCAGGAATACAGCAGATGAGCAACAATGAGCAAACTCCAAACAAACTCATCTTGTTTTAATAACAAAGTCAGTCAATAACTGGCTTTTTTCCATGATGCCATGAGCGACTGAAATGTGATTCCATGCTGCAAAAGAAGGGCGTAGTTTTCCACACAACAGCAGAGCACAGCAAAGTTTATTACTTTACTGGGGGAGTTGTAGGTGTTCAGCCTGTTGCCTGCAGCTTTTCCCTTTGACAACTCAACGTGGCTTCTTCTTCTTGCACTTTTGATGAGTTGTAACCTCTCAGGCAAATACAATAAAAGCCACCACGTGTTCCCCAGGTTGAATGCTTTAAATTCTTTTAATGTTTGATTTGTATTAGGAGTAACTTCCTAACAGCTCTGATATAGTGTAAATAGTGCGAACAGTAAACAGTGAGCCTGATATCAATGAGATTAAAGTAGTAACGGTGGATTAAATGCATGCATTATTTTCTGTAAACCCATCTAAGTCGAATCTAGTACGGGAATGACGAACCTTGCCATATATAGAAAGTAAATAGCTTAATTAATGCATGTGATGAGTATTTATGGAAAGCCAATGAATACATTTTTTTTCTCTGACTAGTTACCTTCCAAACCCAGTAGTCAGTCCCTTCGCCTCCCTGGTGCGAGTGAAAGGAAGAGCCATCGGATGTCACAGCTGTCCAAGCGCTACAGCCAGGATGAAATGCTGCTTCTCCCCCAGATGGGTGTATCAACTTCACCTTGTGGCCTGCTGGATGATGGTACCCTGGCCTCACACAGGCACTGGAGGATCCCCAAGGTACACACTACTAGATCCTACACAAACACTTTCACTAAGTCCTTGCAGAGCTCTGACTGTGTTCCTTTCCTGCTTCAGAGACCAGCTCAGGTTTCTGTAGGGACCAAATCAGAGTCAGAGCAGCTCTGGATCACTTGTAATTCCTCAGTTTGGAAAAGATGTTTTTAAAACACTGTGCCTCAATGCGTGTAATTACTGCTTGGGTTTCAGCTCATGTGGTACCTTTTCTCAAGAACTCGACGTGATGCTCTTCCGTTCTATTTTTCAACAGCCCTTAAAAGCACAGTACAGTATTACATTTGGCCAGGTACAACCCCTTCTTCTATACTTAGGATGAAAAGAAACAAAACATCAGATTGCCCAACAGAGAATTTCCTCTTTCCTCTGTTTACAGCTGGTCCAGAGGATCAACTCCATTTACTGCACTAAACGTGGGAAGAAGAGGCTAAAGAAGCTGACCATGTCTAATGTTGAGACTACGTCTTTGAGAGGTAAGGGCCCTCTGTAGTCCCTTTATCCACTCACCAGATAAGTAAAGAGTAAATATTTGTGTCTCAGCCACCCACATAGAGTTCTTGCCGTGTCCCTCCCATGACATAAACACATGTTTGTGAAACTGCACTCTGACCTATCTGTCTCATGTCTCTCTCCAGATGACAACAGTGAGAGCGAGAGCGACTCAGACGACAGGTTCAAAGGTGAGTAACCACAGCGTTCATTGGCAAGGGTTAGGTGATACATTTCTGTACTATGGCTGTTTTTCTCTGTGTTCTTGCACCGTCTTCCTGGTTTTGTACTTAACAAGTGACCTTGTGTGATTTGTAACTGAAACATTTGCTGTATGCATGGATTAGCAGCAGACTATACAGCATTAATCACATGTCGGGGTTGAATGATAGGAATGAATACTGATGAGATTAATGATGCTTCCTCTCTGTTTGGGACACAAGTCTTCAGTATAAGTGAATTACACCAATATATTGAATTTTCTGATTGGCTGAAGGTTACCCTTTTGTTTAGACAGCTAATTCTATGTATTGATGTTTGTTTCCCTCCTCAGCTCACACCCAGAGGTTGCTGAAACTGCAGTCCATCCTTCGACAGGCCCCCAGCTACCGCACACTGGAGCTGCAGCTCATTGAGTGGCAGGAGAGAGAACTCTTTGAGTATTTTGTAGTTGTTTCTCTAAAAAAGAAACCCAGCAAAAACTCGTACTCCCCAGAGGTCACCTACCAGTTCCCCAAGGTAAAAGCAGGCCAGTAATAGCTGAATCCATCCCCTAAAATGTATTAAAAGGACCTCACCTGGGCCCTAGTGTTTTAACTCAGGAATTACAAATACTACACAGATATACAGACGTTTTCCTAAGCTTGTGATGTGTCATTGCTGAATGCAGGGGGGGAAAGGTGGGAAAAAGAAACACATTCATCACTTAATCAGTTTAAAAACCTATGTCATGTTCTGGGGAAAAGTCAACCATGAAGCTTAATATAGTTGATTTGAAGCCTCTCTTGACATAGCTAACAGCTGTTGGATAATTGGAGATTGGATGATGGACTGTAATTGAATCTATGTAATGCAGGTAAATCATATTTAGGTCTGAAAGATGTAAAAGTTGATGCCACAGATAAAGCGGGCCGTAACGTGTTAGAACAAGAGGTAATTATATACTGTAGGCTTCTCAGATTTTTCCCACTGTGAGCTGTTTGTCAAGGATTACTACAGAGGTGTGTATGCTGAAAATGAGGCGATGATGTATTGTGTAGGACTGTGAATCATGCCCGTTTTATTAATGATTCAAATCATTGTTAGACATTTCTGATTGCTAACAATATATGTGACACCAGTGGCATAAGTGACAAAATCAAAAAATACACAATCGACAAAAAATGCGATATTATGATGGACATACTAATAATAACATGACGAAGAAGGAATAATTACCATGCAACATATGATAATATTAATCCCTATCAGGAGACAATATTCATAATACAGGCCAAAGTCCAAAAAAAGACCCTAAGATGGTGCCTTACTCTTGTTCTTTGTGATTCATCTTGTTAAGCTCGAGCTCACATAAAACAGTTTGTGTCACAGCGTTTGCCCATCCTTTTAATGCTGGGGATTTTAGTGTTTTCCAGTGTTTAACTATTGTCCTAGCAACCGCTGTGATGCCTACTATGATTACAGATACAGTACTGTTTTCAGTCCCCTAATAACGGCAATTTCCTTCTCAAGCATTCACTCAGATATTCCAAAATTGTTCTCCAGAAGTGTTGGATAATTGGATATTCACTAATGCGGCGTCTCAAAGTGCCTCTGTCTTATTGGCAGTTCCATAAATTGAGTCTAAGTGGTTTCAATAATATGTGTGTATTATTTTTGCATTGGGTGAATTGGGGGTGAGAAAACGCTCAATGGCACTCCTCTGGTAGCGTGAAGTAGTCCTTGATGTGATTTCCATCTTTGTGCTGAATCCTGGAGGTAATCCAGCTGCTGATTTGTAAATGCTTCTGAAAAATGTTCCTTTCCCTTCACAGTATGACATAAGCACACTCCCTTCAAATAAATCAGTAAAACACAGCCCATTAATGTGCCACCTCTTCCAATAAACTGGTGTTTTTTGGATGCTAGTTATGCCATAAGGAGGAACCCATGCCCGATTTTGAATGTTTGCATTAAAATAAAAATATATATTCCTGTGAGGTTTTCACACTTTATTGCACAGGTTGTTGACAATTTAAAGCTGTACAAGCAATTAAGATTTATAACACAGAGCCTGGGGAGTCTTGGGAGCCTGTTTACAGTTAAAAATAACCAGGATCCATTTCTGTAGCAGAGAAGTGTTTTTAGTTATTCAAAGTTATATTTTAAAGTTATTTAAGATCTGGTTCAGCAGTGGTGTCCCATGGGAGAAGTACATCTCTGCCAGCCAGAGGAAACACTCAGCCTGTTGTTGAGTTAATGAGGACTAGAGGGGGGCAAAGGTTTAACCTTGTATGGGAGAAACGTTAGTCTGGTCATTTATTGGTCACGCTGACATCCATGGGGATCGTAAAAAAAAAAAGGAGGACACAGTTATTTGAAGGAGAAAGAGCTGAATGAAATCCTCTCCTCTCCTCTCCTCTCCTCTCCTCTCCTCTCCTCTCCTCGCCTCTCCTCTCACAGCTAGAGAGGCCCACCAAGCAGATGAGGGAGGCAGAACAGAGGCTCAAAGCCATTCCTCAGTTCTGTTTTCCAGATGCAAAGGACTGGAATCCTGTGTCTGAGTACACCAGGTATGACTCAGAATCTTCATATTTCAGTTTCATTTCAAAGTTATTATTAATAACTACAGTAGTCCAAGGGGCGACAGTTCACCTCCTGGGCACTGTTGAGGTGCCCTTAAGCACCGAACCTGCTCTATGTGGCTGCCCTTCACTTCCCATCTCTCTCCACATTTGCATGTCTATGAGCCCGTGTGTGTGGTTGTATTTCGGGTAAAAATGCATGTAAAAAACTTTAGTGAAAAAAAATTATTTCCCCCCCCCGAGGGATCAATAAAGTATCTATTCAATATTCACTTCCATAAAGTTGAGGGAGAGACAGAATAGTATAAGAATAGTCAAATCCGAGCAGCAGAGGCTGACATATCTTTACTTTACGCCCCTGGAATATTTATAATTTATAGTTCAGTTCCGCTGGGCGGTCGGTAGCGTAGTGGGTTAAGCGGCCGCCCCGTGTGTGGAGGCTATAGTCCTCGCTGGCCCTGGTTCGAATCCCGCATCGGACTGCTATGTCACTCCCCCTCTCTCTGCCCCCTGCTTCCTTTCTATCTTCAGCTGTACTATCAATAAAGGCCAAAAAAAAAAAGTGTCAAGCTGTAATCAAGATAACCTTGATGACATCATCAAGGTAAATTTCTCAGACAAAATCTCCTCCAACACCACAGAGGACATTATTTAACTGTCACGACAGGCTGAGCAGTACTTCTCATGATGTGTAAATCCACCTTCACGTGTTCCCCAGCACGCAGTATTAACTGTGAATGAATGTTTAGAGGGAATATCTTTTTACTATAATGGATGACAGAAATAACAACTGTCAACACACTCATACCTATGTTATCAATGGTAATTTTATGGTGTTGATGCTTATCAACATTTTTCTTTAATCATGATTATCTTTCAAACACCTCCATGCTTGGAGAAAATCTTTTATCTGTGTGCTACAGCTGCTACACCATCAGCTAAATGTAAAACTGGGCCAGACCCAACACAAAAGTGTGTATATGCAAATTGTCTACATGCTTATGTGTCTTTGTGTTGATTCTCATGTGTATATGTTTCTTTTTTTCTACAGTGAGACCTTCTCTTTCATGTTGACTGGAGAGGATGGCAGCAGGAGGTTTGGGTACTGCAGACGCCTGCTGGTAAGCCACTGTTAAACCTCTCTCTCTCTGGTCCTCTACTCCCGGCTCACACCCTGCTGAGCCCTGTTTGTTGTGACAGACATGTGAACATGTGATACGGTTTTCCTGTGGGGACATTGATGTGTTGCATGACCGTCCGCTGTGGCAGCAGAAAAGAGAACATATGAAGCAAAGAAGACAAAAAACAAAACAAAACAGCGTGCTCGACGAGATAGGTTAAAAAAAAAAAAAAAAGTCACCTATTCATTATAATCGCTGCTTGATCAGCATGATGATCATGTCGGGGGACTTTGCAGCCTTTTATTGTTCTGGTTTGCCCAGGAAATACCTATGGCAAGCAGCAGAAACAGAAACATCTGGAATAACAAACATTCAAACCACATGGCTATCTGAGAAGTTCAAGTTGCTATAAAAATGCATGAAAGTGGTTTAATATTAAATATGTAAATCTGTCATCATAAAATATGCTTGGCTTGTCATAATCACATACGTACAGTATCCTAATCAGCAGTCGCAACATGCTAATTAAATTAGTATTAATAGTACAAACATTCAGCCCTACTCATAAAGTGCATAAAAATATCATATTTTATGATAAAAGCCCACTTAGGATTGACTCATTCAATTTAACGAGAGTTTCTCAGGAGAGGCGAGACAAAGAGAAACCATGAAAAATCCGAACTTTGTCATTGTGGAGCATTTCCTCTACATAATGAGGCTGCAGAGCACTTTGAAGTTTTCTGTTGAGCTTCCCATTTTGCTTGCGGGCAGAGAGCATGACTGTGTGGGATTCTGTCAATGTGGTGGTGATTTTTGTTTGCCGTTTAGGATTTCTGAATATGTTTACAGTGTGTATGCTCCACTGTGTGTGTGTGTACGTGGTGGATAACAGTGGGACTTTTGATGAATTCTTTGACCAGACAAAAAAATGTTTTTCTGCTGTCTGTGTTGATCTGAGATTCATCTTGATAGAAGCAGATTTTAATGAGGCTAGAGGAAGAGGTGAGCTGCTCTCCTCCAGTAACTTTGTTTCCTCCCTGCTGTCTGACCAGCCATTGGCAGTAACCGAGCATTCCTGAGGACTTGAATCAAGCTCCACATAGTTGATTTAATCATCCATTTGGAAAAGCGAAGGAGAAACAACAGGAGAAAATTGTATACCTAATATGGACAAGTGGATTGGCGTTTCTTGAGTGCTTGTGTTCATTTGTGTCTGTGTTTGAGGGCCTGTGTCCCGAAGCACATAATGGTCTATGAGTGTACAGAGGAAGGTAGATATGATCAGCAGGAGCAGATAAATCACCTGTGTTTAGGAAGCTGCTATCCACATGAAAGACTTCACCTCAGATCACAGCCAAGATTTAAAGACTTCATCTACAGTATTTAAACAACCTATTTAAATATTGTGTTATCATGATGTGACTCTTTATATATACATGTTATTGACTAAACAGATTTGGTCAAAAAATCAGGATATCTTGCCGTCTGCTGTCTTGATTTTTAAATAACTCTTGCAAGTCCTCCATCCTTATGGAAGTGCAACACTACATAGCTTGATTCCCCTTTAAATGTGTTTGCAGACAGATGTTTTAAGAACATCTGTGAATGTGTCTCATTTAACACCAGTGCCCAACAAGTCTCTGTTGCTTTCTCCTGCAGCCGACTGGGAAAGGACCTCGTCTTCCAGAGGTGTACTGTGTCATCAGCAGGCTGGGCTGTTTTGACTTGTTCTCCACGGTGAGTTCAGCCTCGCACCATCATGTGCACTCTCACACACAAACACATGAACTGTAGACAAGACAGCTACAGTAAGCAAGCTGTGTGTGGTGTTGTAGCTGTGGTTAACCCGTCTCACAGCTGAAGTAAATGACTTTCAGCAGACCTTCTGCTGAACGCCTGTTCACTGGTAAACCTTGTTTTATTTATTTTATTTTATTTTTTACTTTCTGATTTCACAGAGTAATTGTTTCCTTCACTTTTGCCTCAGAGATGCCAACACAGAGCAGAATAATATAAAATATCATTGTTTATGTCAAAGACAGCATGTAAATATGTGCTGTATTCATTTAGTTTACAGTTTTTCTCTATTGGTTTGGCTCATTTCTCGAAACAGAAATTACATTTTTAAAAACAACATGGACAAACTTCCAAACCACTTGGCAATTGTTCACAATCGAAATTAATGAGAATATATATATATATATTCTCATTAATTTCATCACATTGCAAATGTCTTAGTACATCTTTGCAAATGATTAAGTACAGTTAGCCTGCATTTAGCAAAATTTCCGAGTGAATAGATCCTGTTGATCTAAACTGATTAATTCTCAGTCTAATGGTTGTTCTCTCTAAAACATGTCAGCATCATTTCATACATAATCATATCAACATAATGCCATGAATACCATACACTGTATTTATTTACAGCACTGTAGGCTACATATAATTTTCCTTGTTTTTGTTTATGTGTTTATATAACAGTATATTATGCTTTATATATTATCTTTTTACTCTGATTACTTTATGTGTGTGAATAAAATGGCTACCTTTCCTTGGCAGTGTGAGTGCAATGTGCGATGTCAAACCTTAGAGGCTACTCTAAAATCCTGTTTTTTTACTTTCATTTTTCAGTTTTATACACAATTGTATTCTGTTAGCTAGACAAAAAAACTAGTACAGCGACCTAAACATTTTGACTTGCAGTGCTCACACAATGCCAAAAAGACGATGCATTTTGGAGGTACTGACTATTTATATGAGAAAGAAATTTAGTTTTGATACATGAGTGAACTGTTTTAGGAGCACTGTTTTGATCTTAGCGTTTTGAGAATGTAATTTCTGTTTTGAGAAATGAGCCAAACCAATGGAGAAAAACTGTAATAATGGCCGGCCTTGTGAAGCCCTTTGAGACTGCAACCAAGCTGTGTGGGGATATACCAAGGCTTGCAAAAACCTAGAACCTGAAATGAAAAATCTAAAAATATTTATAATAATTACATTTGCCATGTAAATAAATGTAAGCATTTAATGTGTATTTGTGAACAAAACTTTTTTTTGTACTTGAACCAGTTTGTCTAATTTTACATCAGATTTTAGGATCTGTGACAGATTGAGAGAGTGCGAGGGAGTACCTCAGATGCAGCAAACCTGAAACGCAGACAGACAGACAGACAGACAGACAGACAGATGGAGAGGACACAGAGGTGATATCATGTGACCTTGAAAACAGTGATTCTCCAATCAACTTTCCAGACAGGAGGCAGCTTGAACCAGAACAGGCAGACAGGCACACTGGGTGGAATTTTCCAATCACACAGACATGGAAAGAAATCCATTTGCTATTTTTCAAAACAGAAAAATGAATACTGAGTTCCAGACGATTGCTAGTCATCAAGCAATATGTTTCCATCAACTGTCGCCATGGCTCTGTGTATCAATAACCTTTATGACTGGACACTTTTTTGTCTTGCTTGGCTATTCATTCGATAGCAATAAAACCCATCATTTCATATTAACAGATTTCCAGTGGCTTGAGTGTTGTTTATGTTATAACTGGTATTAAACTGTGTTCTGTCCTGCCATGTTCAGATCCTGGATGAGGTAGAGAGACGGCGAGGCGTCTCAGCAGCCCTGGTCTACCCCTTCATGAGGAGTCTGATGGAGTCGCCCTTTCCTGCACCAGGGAAGATTATCAAAGTTAAGACCTTTCTGCCCGGTGCAGGAAATGAGGTCAGAGCTGCTGACGAAGCAGAAACCAACTGCTTAATCTTTCACAACTTTAATTACACCCATTACCCCAAATAATTTAAGATACACTTGTTAGTTCATTAGCACCACAAACTGTGCTGATTTAAATTTCATATTTCTTTTGTGGTCATTCAGGTCATTGAGCTGAGGCGGCCCACCGACTCCAGACTGGAACACGTGGACTTTGACAGTCTGTTCAGCTGCCTCAGTGTACGGCAGGTTATACGAGTCTTTGCCTCCCTGTTGCTGGAGCGTAGAGTCATCTTTGTGGCTGATAAACTCAGGTGAGGCTCCATGATTAGTTCTTGTCCCTTTGCAGTGAGGGTCAGTTATCCTTTTTCATCTTTTTCAGCAGTGTGATTGGATCTGTGACTTTTTATTTTGAGTCTCTGTACAGATTTTAGAGTAACATGGCCAAACCAAATATTGTGTTTCATCAATAGGAGCCATGTAATAGATTCTTTTATATCTTTCTATTACAGCCAGCCAGCCAGGTGACGGTCAACTTCTGTCCTTCAGCCCGTTCCTTTAGACTAATCCTGGCAGGTGATTGGCAGATGCAATAACTTTTCTCCACACACAATAGAAGCATTATGCTGTGGTTGATGTGCCATGTGGGTTTTGATTATCATGTATTGATTATTATCAGAAAGTCAGGCAACAGATCACTTAGTTACCTTGTGAGTCAATAAGCTGCCAGTTATGATACCAGAAGTGAAGTGGATCACACCAGTGAGAGTCACTGCCAGAAGAGGATATGGATCGGCCGATAAGATTCTCCAAGGACTCTGTGTCCCAGTCTGTCCTCTTGTTACAGAAAAGAGAGCAGTACTTTTAGAGCATTGGAGGCGAGGGTGGAGTGGGAGGAGATTTGAGCGGAGAAGTAATCTCTCCATGTATCAAAGCACAGTTTAAACAAACATCAGTGGGGGCAGTGACTGTGAGGAGAAGGAATGCACTTCCTGTGTGTGCGACTCTGCCCTCTGTGATCTGTGCCTCGACTGTCACCGTTTGACTTACGATGCCACGTTCACTCCCTATGTATGAGCTACAGCACTCTCTGCGTCCCTGGAGAAATTCCTTCCAAACAGAGGTGATAACATCAAGGAGTCACTGGGTGGGAATCATTGAGTAACTCATGTTACAGTATCATCATGATCGAATGTCTAAGACAGTGATGGTATGACTATATGGGCAAATATGCGATTTGTCAATGCTTGCTTCCTGACAGCAAAGTTCAGTCACTACCGTGAGGTTCACATTTGTGGTGAAATGTCTCAACAACTGTTGGATAGATTCTCATGAATGTTCGCCTCAGGATAAACTGTAATAACTTTCTGAAGCGCCATCATCAGGTCAAAATTTTTATTTATGACCAAATACCTGGAAAACTAATGACATCCTCATCGCCCTCTGCTGCCCTTTTTTGTTGTCAACACACTAACACACTAAACTAAAACGGCAAACATGGTAAACACTATACCAGCTAAACATCAGTATGTTATTGTCATTGTGAGCCACCATTCAAATTCAGATTGGCAAATGGTTAAATTACTATGAAGCAGAACAACAGTTAAACAGTTAAACCATAAAGTACAATTCAGGCTACAAATTATGTTGCAGAATACTGAAATAACTACAAAAATGAAAATTACAAATGTTAGTTATATAATTTTGTGTCTTAAATATGCAGTCGTGCTTACTGTATGATCTCCTCAAACCATTTGTGTGTGTGTGTGTGTGTGTGTGTGTGTGTGTGTGCAGGCATGCATGCGTACATGCAGAGCTCCTGTGTTTTGGTTTTCTTTTAAAAACAGTGACAGGGCCTCACTGCAGCATTAATGCCTATGATAAAAGGGCTGCTCCCTCTGGAGCTCGGGTACATAATCCATTCCCAAAATACCTCGCCAGCAGAACATGATGTATGTTTCTTTCACTTGAAATGTATACCCAATACAAAGAGGAAGCGGGAGGAAAAACCATGTTAGGCAGTCGTTTTCTGTGGGGTCTTCTATCGCTTGTTTCTTTGGCGCGATGCGTTCACTTAACTCTTGTAACATTACACTCAAGGATTTGTTGTGTTTTCCACGGTCGTTGTTGCCTCTACATGAAAGTCTGCACGCACAATTTCTGATCACTGTGTGATCATTCACTGTCCGATGCCTGTAATAACAAGTTAGAAGCCTAATCACATAAATTCATCATCAGCTATGTCACTCTATAACTGCTTAACTAAATTGACTTGCGGATGCTGAATGAGTTTTGTCAGGGTTGCAGAGTTATGTAAACAGCCTCTGCAAGTCCTCAGGCTAGAGCTGAGGACGGTTAGCAAATTGTATGTGCATGTCTGGATTTATCTCTTGGCATGGCAGTGAAATGCTTTACTTACTACAGTTAAAGTGTTACTACGCCTTGCATCTGAATGACTTTCCCTGATCTGACTCCATTGTCATCTTCCCTGCAGTATTTGAAACAGACTCAAGCTGTGATGAAATGATATTTGATTGCAGACATGTCCTGTTACAGGAGGTAGCTATCTCACATATTGATTGATGTAGCAAAGAAGAGGAATAAGAAATATAGTGAAAGATGAGGCGCCTGTGTTTGAGAGAAAAAGAGAGGGTAAGAGGAAAAAGGGAGGCGACTGTAGAGGGAAACTAAACAATGGCTTCTTAAGGCTCTTCTCATGGCCGTGGTGAATTAATCAAGCTGACTTGTGTGGCGCTAGAGGCTGCAGAGACACTCAAAAGATCCAGCAGGCACTAACACGTTCTGCAGCTGCAGTATTGTAATTAATGTTGACCCTACTCTCAGACAGGTAGAATTATTACCACTGCTGCTGGCTCTTTCCTAATCAATGAGCTTGGTAGCCTACTCGTTTCATTAGGTCCTGTTCTGTAACACGCTCTGCACAGCTGGCACGAAGCCAAAACCACTTTCAACAACTAAACCGGTTCCCCATGTGGTATTTAACTCAGAGTTAGAGTGAAATCAACACACTGTAAACATGTGAAATGTTTCTGTCTTTCAAAGAGTACAGAAAGACTTGGCCATTACGAGAGCCTGACCAGCTGATTTTTACATCAGCCCCGTTCTCATGAATGTTTAAACCCACATGTAGAGACTCACATACACAAACACCTGCACACATTCATCTGCTCTCTAGACAGCGCTGATCAAACTCAGACGTTATTGTGGTTTTAATAAGAACATGTATAGAGTTTCCCATCGGGAAGCCATTTCTCATTGTAAAATGGCTTCTGCTGTTGCCTTCTGTGGAGCCAGAGAGCCAGTGGCTGGAGATCCTTAAAGACAGGAAGTGAGGGAAAACCATTTAGGGACTAAGGGAGCAGAAAACATTCAGCTAGAGGATAAAAATAAACCATATGCAGCTTGTCGTAGGAATCCTATAGGTCTATATGTACTCTGCTGCATCTTTATATGATTTCTAGGTGTTATTTTGAGCTCGGGGAGACCTTTAACACTGAAAAATGGTTTTGTGGAGCCTTGCAGCACAGCTGGTGTCTGACAGCTGTGGTTTAGTATGCTCGCTGTCTGGTCCTCTTTGTCCTCTGTCTATGGAATCAGTCTTAGCCTTGCCAGGACTGGTAGACACAGTGCAGTGCTTTAGTCGAGCTGTGAACCATCAGGTGATGCAGGCTTTTGCCTCCCTCCCTCTCCCCGTCTCGGACACTGAAATTTTCCCTCCTCCTCTGGGCTTCACAGACTAAGTCTCTCGATCCCGTGTTTCCTGGAGTATCTGCCAGTTCAGCCTCACACACTCTAAAGCAGGCCTGGCAGAACTATGAGAGCTAATATGTCAGGATTAGTTCCAAAAGCTCAACACATAACAGCTCTGCACGGACCTCACCTCTGCAGAAATGATTATTCTTTCTTTCCCTGAGAACGGAGCCATAATTTTTGATGAGATCTAAGTGTGCAATCAGATTGAAATGAATCAAATGAATCTTTAAGAGTTAGTTTGTGTTGTGCAATTTTGTGGTAAAACATTTAAAGGACAGAAGGGTTCTTTCTCACAAACTTTGTATCACCTTGCTATGATAAAATCTTATTTTCCACCCAATGCACCAACCAATGTTGCTTTGGATTTTCTTGGGTTTCTCTTTTGCTTTGAGCTACATGCTAACGTAAGCATTCTAGCACAGTGACGATGTTAACATGCTAACTTTCGCTAATTAGTACTAAACACAAAGTGCAGCCGAGGCTGATGGGGATTTTATTAGTTTTGCAGAGGTTTGGTCATAGAAGATTATAATGAAATCCATTCAGTAGTTGTTGGATCAAAGTGGTGGAACCAACTGACCAATATTTCCATACTCCTCTTTCATGGATAAAAAAAACCCACCATACAACATAATCCCATCTGATAGAACCACACTGTAACCTCGATATGTATCTACATATACAAACCTAAAACAATAAAGCATCATCAAATAAGGATTGTCTGAAATCTTCCTCTGCTCACGCTGTCTAATTAAAATATTTCATTCACAATGTTTAATATTTTGTTACTTATTTACTTATCTCACCCTCTAGATAGACACAAAGGCTTGAGAGCATTTTCTTCTTTTTTTATGACCCATATGTGGTCTGGGGATCTGAAGTTTGGGTCTGGATCTAACGGGAATGTCCCTCTCTCTTTCCAGAGTTGAGTGGCAACCTCTGGTAGTGCACAGTGTTTTCATTGCAAGTTCATCCTCTCCCAAGAGTGTGTGGTTGGGGAATGAGTGTAATTGATCCTTTTGGTATCAGTGGTGTGTAGGGCCGCGTGTAGCCTGTGGCGAAGGTTTTCTGAGATCTGTGCCCCATCACTCCCTGTTGGAACTCGTCAAACCCAGGAGACGGGATCTGTTAGGAATTATCAAGCCCTCCTCAGGCAAATGGAAATCAGACCGGCCAAAGCAAAGCTGCAAGTGCTTCATGTTATGAGTGAACTGGAAAAGGCCTAAAAAGACTGAACGCTGTGGTTATTGTAGCCTTTGGGTTTTTACTGGTGTAATTCTATTTTACCCTGTCAAGAAAACACATTTTAATCTTGGCAATTTGACTCATGGGAAGTTAAGATGGAAAGGCCTGTGGCAAACATGAAGCCTGAACGGATGGAGTGGAAAAGTCTGTGGGAGTTTGTCATTTATCTCTGTGCATTGATTAGACTGCTCTGTTCTCTGTATGTTGCTCTGAAACGTAGTTAAAGTTTGAGCACAAACTCAGTGTGAATGAGGTCACATAAAAGGGAGTAACTTGTGTTTACTTGGAAGTTCTGTCTGCTGTTGATGACAGCGACCATGGAAAACATTCCTCATTAAAAGTGTATATATCTCAAGCGGGGTGCGTTTGCATACCATGTTTGATCCCTGAGCTTGTTCTTGATCCACACTGATTTAGTACTCTACTGTGTGTGTGTTTGTGTGTATGTATGATTGGACCCACAGTTTATTTTCACTCTCTTTGTGTACATGGATTGGACAGTATGTAGAGGACAGAGGGGAGGAGGGTCAGCCACTGTCAACAAGCGTTGGATCGTGAGAAAGACGGGCTGCTATTTGTGATCTCAATTTTATACCACAGCTGTCGGAGCTAAACCAAATTGGTGCTTTTTTTTGTATTGTGTCAACAAGCCTCCAACTTAACTATAGCAACATGTCAGAGTCATGCCACCCCTGCAGACAAAGAGTAATGTCACAATAATGCGTTTTACTGTGCTTACCCATCCTCGCTGTGGTTTGTAGTTGATGGCGTTAAAGTCTTAAGAGGAAGAAGTGGCTTAGATGATGAGCTGCGGGAAGAACAAAGTGTCAAAGCCAGAGTACATAGTTGTGCCGTTCTGCCTCATATAAAATAACTGTTTCAGGGAAAAGAGGATCAAGAAGTCTTTTAACCAGGGAAAATAGCTTAGCAATGGAAATATTCTATTTGTGCTCGTATAGTTCAGTATGTAGGCCCAGTTAAATGATTTAAGGATAATTAAACATTTTCAAGGACTCATGACTGCAGTAGGCGGTATTTTTAGGAAATTGTTGTTATCATATAAACCACCACTCCCACTCCCCTTTCAGCCTGGAAAAAAAAGTCCCTGTTTTGACTGTGTTCAGTTTAATCTGGTGTGGCCTCTGCAGGGCGTTGTTGTGTGAGTGTGCAGGTGATTAATGGTGTCTGTCTTTTTTTTTTTTGGTCTCCCATCATCAGTACCCTGTCCAGCTGCATGCATGCAGTGGTGGCGCTGCTCTACCCCTTCTCCTGGCAGCACACCTTCATCCCTGTGCTGCCAGGGTCCATGTTGGATATTGTTTGCTGTCCCACTCCCTTCCTGGTAGGGCTGCTGTCAAGTTCTTTGCCGAAGCTCAAGGAGTTACCTGTGGAAGAGGTGAGATGCGTCTTTTCAGACTATCCCTGAGAATTTTTTTTTTTCCAGACTGTACATTTTACATTTCATACTAATTTCCTACATTCTACATCTAAATGTCCCTGATTTTTCTGTCTCTGTCTCTCTGAAGCCTGTTTTTTGGAATAATCGATATTTGTATCCCGCCCAATAAATGACAACAATGCAGATTGAGAGTAATTGCATTATAAATTGCCTGTCCGATTGTCTTCTGCCTCTGGTCTTATTTTATGACTGAACCAGCCAGGTGGCCTTCAACCAAAGGAATTCAAAGCTGAGGTCACATTTTTAGACATTGTAGCATTAGTAAAGTTAGCGGAGTGTCTGAGTATCAGGTGTGTGTGTGTGTCTGTCAGGGATTATCAGCTGTCTAGCAGGGCACAGTCTGAAGAGATGTTGGTTTTATAGGAGGGGACGGGCAGGGGGCTGCCGCCATATTAGTCACCTGCCTCCAGATCAGCCAATAGCACAAGTCAATTGCAAAAGCCAAAACCACACTGCTGGACGGAAAAAAAAAACATTTGAACAATGAAACTGTAATGTAATAAAAGTTGTCAGACAGAAATAACAACCAACCAGTTAATTAAATATATTTTTATTATTTTTCTTACCAATGTCAGGGCACCACTGACCTGCTTCTCATTCTAATCCTGATTCACGATAAATATTCCTGTGAATCACTCAGGTATTAGGCTCGCAGCTGGTATGATTATGAAAGTTGTTTAAGATTTATCTTATCAGCTTTGGCTACATCTGAGTGTATCTCTCAGCCCCTGTGAAAAGACAATATGAGTCACAGTTAACGACGACCTGTTAATGAGCTCTCAGCAACATCTGCTGTCTGCTTATGTCACTCATCCTGTTGCTGGTTTTCTCATGAATACATTTCTGGGACAAGCTTCTTCAAGAAATGTGTTTCATATTGAGGTTTTTGTGGTGTAGCTTCTTTGAAAGTGATATTTATTTTGCTAAAAATAAACAAACAGTCCTACTTTAAGATAAAAAGAACAGTTTCCAAGGGAATCTGAGGAATGATGTGCTCTTCTTGTCTCTTTCTCAGGCTTTAATGGTTGACCTGGGAACTGACAAATTCATCCGACAGGTAAGGTAGAGAGTAAAGACTGACCTTAAAGCTAGACTATATAACTTTTCTTAACAGTGGCACCTATGGCAAGATAATGGCAATGTCCCTTAATTAAAAAAACTTTTTTTAAAGTGCTTAAATGTAGTACAGCAGCAAAAGTCTGGGACCGATATCTAAAGCTAGCATTGTTATCCATCATAAGTTACCACGACAAAGTAAGGCTGAAGCAGAAATTTTGGGGGGTCAGGGGTTTTGCTCATGAATGTATTGAGTTTTATTGCTTATGAAATCAACTTTTCGTTTGTAAGAGAAAGACTGTGTTACGTGGTGCGGTTCTCTGTTGTAGCTCTGTGCCTTTGAAACTGGTTCTCCAAACATGGTTGTTTATCACTGGTGACTGCAGTGTTTTCCCTTGTTTATAGATGGACGATGAGGCCTCGCTGTTGCCGCGGAAACTTCAGGCAGCTCTTGAGCAAGCGTTGGAGCAGAGGAATGACATCATCAATCAGGACTCCGACAGCGAGTCAGACGAAGGTGAATAAGTGACAAATCATCTCGCTCTACCAAGACAGATGTTTTCCTTGTTAATTACAGCGTTAGTGTCAGTAGTAGGACATGTTCAATCCGTGTCAATGTGATGATGTCCTCTGTACAGACTGCTCATGACAGTGAGTCACAGAGGTGACTCTGATGAACTTTGAACCTTTGATGTGTTCCACAGAGGGTTCATTAGACAGGAGCTGCCCAACTTTTCTTTGCCAAAAACTCAAAAATAGCATTAGTTTATGGGCTTCTCTTTTGCAAGATGTATTTAAAAACCTATTGACAATACTAATACTTTTTTATTATCCAATAAAAATAACAACCTCAAATCTTAAATCATCCCATTAGATTAAATATTTCAGTTTTCCATTGTAAGTGTTGTTTGTCAGATTATGTGATGAATGATGTTTTGATTGGCAGGCGGTTACAAAGATGATGTTATATATTATTTTAAATGACATTTTACAGTAATACACATAAAAATGATGAAGAGTTAACACAAGTTAATCTTGATGAAAAAATAAGACATCATATTAGCAAAATGTGAACTTATTGTTTAGGAGTAGAGTTATGGCTCCCATATGGTCTAGCGGTCAGGATTCCTGGTTTTCACCCAGGCGGCCCGGGTTCGACTCCCGGTATGGGAACTAGCATTTTAGGAATGTTTGTTCCTCATTAATAAAAGGATTTGCTGTAAAAAGCACTTTACAAAACAACAGTTACAAAGTGGTTCACAGTGCGAAAAGACAAGGATAATCAGGAATAGAGCCGATGTGGGACATGCTTTCTGTCTCTGCTTTCCACGCCGTTCTTCTCCAAAATAAACCTACAGCTCACACTGTCGGTGTTACATCTGCTGCGTGTCAGTCACAACCTGTTAACGTGCAAACAAAAAGCAACACACTTGTACAACCTTCAGTCTGTTGCATTTAATTGGTGTTTAAGCTTGACATCATATTACTGTACACAACAGTTTCCTCTTCTTAAAGTAGTTTGTAGTATTTAGACAGTTTGTCATGACATCATCAATCAGGACTCCGACAGTGAGTCATGTGAAGGTTTGTTGTTAATTAGAGCTTCAGTTTCTGTAGAAGGACATGTTCAGTCTGTGTCTCTGTGACTCTGAAGTGATGTCCTCTGTACAGACTACTCAACACAGTGAGTCACAAAGGCACACTTTAGACGTGATTTAGACGTAGACATGATTTGGTGTTTCTGATTAACTTTTCTGTGTTCGACAAAGGGTTCATTAGGGTCCACATATTCCAATGTGCTATAAAAAGAAAAACCCTGAAATAACCAGAAACTGTACAAGAAAATTATCAACCACAGTCAAACACACCAAAGGTTTTGTCTAAATACTTATTTTTTGTTGGTTTTTCGAATCCCGAGTTTAAAGTCTAGTGTTTTTAGGGAGTTCTGTTCACAGAATCTGGCAGAAATTGAATATAATACTATGTTTTCAATAGTGCATAATCACCTGAAAATAAGAATGATATTCATTACATTAGAATAAGCCTTTTATATCTACAGACGTCACTGGTCCTCTTCTATGGAGTCCGCCATATTGAACCACCATGTTTCGACATTAGCCCGTACAGACAAACCAAACACTGGGTCTAGATTTCATAGCCACTCTAGTTTCTCTGTCATGGAAGGAAAAGTTGAGGCAAGGGAGTTGCATTTAGCCACTACACCACTGTCACCAGATCTTGTACTTTGGTCCTATCATATCCGCTTATCATTAAGGGTGTTAACTCCCATATGGTCTAGTGGTTAGGATTCCTGGTTTTCACCCAGGTGGCCTGGGTTCAACTCCCGGTATGGGAATACAGTTTCTCAGAACATTTAAATCTTTGTAAAGCAAATTTCAAAACAACAGTTACAATGTGCTTCACACAGCAAAAAAAACACAAAAATATGGAAATAATAAAGAAAATCCCTGCACTGTTTCATATTGCATTAATCAGAAGGAGAGTCTACATGGGTCACACTTTGTGTCTCTGCTCTCCACAGTTCTTCTCCAAATGAAACCCTCCAGCTAACACTGTCGGTGTTACATCTGCTGCATGTCAGTCACAACCTGTTTTCGCTAATGTGCAAACAAAAAGCAAGACACTTGTACAACCTTCAGTCTGTTAAATGAAATCATGGTTAAGTCTGACTTGACATCGTATTACTACATGCAGCAATTTCCTCTTCCTAAAGTACTTTGTAATATTTAGACAGTTTGATTTACGAGCCGGCCATGACACCTAAAATGTACTGGACAAAACAAGAAATATGAGAGAAAAAATAATAACGTGAAACAGCATGGGAATGCAGGGAATGAGCAAAAACCCCAATCATGTTTGTCCTTTAATGACTCAGAATCCCTTCAACTTCAGTTCAGATTCTTTCAGAGTTTCGTTCACAGTGTGTCTTTTATCAAGCTTTTAGCTCTGTGCCTCCTTAAGATTGCTCAGATTTTCCAATATCTCTAGTCCAGTTCCATACTTTTGATATACTGACAACACCAATAAAGAAACAACCACATTATTATTATTTCTTATTTTGTGGTTAATTAGATTCAAGCTAATTTGACCAGGCATTATGGGAGACGTCCCAGAATCTCCACACAGAGACAATTGCTGTGGGTACATGTTATTTCTTAAATGGCTGTCAGCATCGAGCCAAACCATGTATTTTACTTTAATCTGTCTCTGGCTGCTCTCAGCTATCTGACTATCTCTTGAAAAATGTCAACATGCCATACTCTGTGACATGTCTGTTTTCTGACTCTATTATGCATACCGATGTAAATGACGAAAATAACTGAATTAAGTGCTTCTCCTTTGTGTGTACAGAGTATAACTCCTTAAACAGCCTGGTGTCAGAAGCCTTCATCCGCTTCTTTCTGGAGACCATCGGCCATTACTCCTTGTTCATCACTCAGAATGAGCGTGGAGAGCGTGTTTTCCAAAGGGAGGCCTTCCGCAAGACAGTGGCGTCAAAGAGCATCCGTCGTTTCCTGGGCGTCTTCATGGAGTCTCAGATGTTTGCAGGGTTCATTCAGGATCGAGAGTTGAGGAAGACCCGGGCTAAAGGTAGACTGTCCTTCCCTGAATGGCCTCTTTTTTTCCTTTAAAAGTTTGGATAAAAAAGTCTTTTCTCTGTGGATCTCCACTCCTGTATTATCTCTAATACAAACTGTGCAGGAGGAGGCACTGCAGTAACACTGATCTCTAGTGGCTAAAAGTTATCATAGGCATGTGTTCTCACCACATCACCCTGCTCCTTGGCAGATAAACGTGATTGTAACTTCCTGGAATACTGAGATGATTCACATTTTGTTTTTGTTTTTTTTAATTTTTTATCTCTTGTGTTGTCGTGCTGACAGGCCTGTTTGAGCAGAGGGTGGATCAGTATCTGGAGGAGCTGCCAGACACCGAGCAGAGTGGGGTCAACAAGTTTCTGAAAGGCCTTGGTGAGTCCTGCAAAAGACACACAAGACTACATGGAGCAAAAACACTGAGCTATTTTAAAATCATAGAAATTTCAAATATGTCTTCACTAACTTTGTTAAACACTCACACTAGATCACACGTGACTTGTTATTAGTTATCTTGCCAGAGGAAACCAGTTTTTCCAACCTTTTCAACTGCTCTGTCTGTGAGTCTGTTACGAGTCTGTCAGTAGTTCAAAATAAGGGGAAAAATGTGTTTTGCTCATTGTTGGATCTTTGAGCTTCACTCCGCAAAATGATGTGTGCTCACTAGTACAGCTATTTTTACACTTGATTATTATTCAAAGTAGAGTATTTAAAGATGTCTGGAGGGGATCTATAAAGATTTTATCAGACAACCACACACTTTAGCAGATATTCAGATTTCCACACAGACTGCAGAAGGATCAATCACGGTTAAATCAGTCCCCGTATACTGTTTAATAACCTGAATTAAATTTAGTTTCTCACATGTTGTGCATTTAACTTGATTTAATGGTTTTGTTTGTAACTGTTTCCAGGAAGTAAAATGAAGTTTCTCCACAAAAAGAACTGAGAGGAAAAAAAATCATCCAGTCAACCAACAAACCGAAGACGTGACGTCTCAAGTCTCTGCATTATGACGATTCTCACTTCTTTGTCTTTTTTATGTAAACATGTACATATTATTTCACTGTAAGCTGGCTGTGATACTCTTCAGTGTATGTTTATAGTACCTTATGAGATAGCGATAGCAGGACGGTACACAGCGAGTGAGCCGTAGAGTAACCACTGATGTCCAGGTGTGCCTGTGAAGAGTGTTATCAGAATGTGTGAGTGTATGTGACTTGACATGGGCATAGATGTACAGTTCATATGTTTCCATTTTGCATTATTTCACAACAGCGTTGTCCTCTGTTTAAGGAGAGTAAAGCCTATTCCGGAAAATGTACATGCATCAAGACAATGAAGAAAATGATTGTAACTCTTCATAGACTCTTTTGCAATCTTTTATTAAAAAATGGTAGTTAAAATGCTTCAAACGCCTGTGTACAGTACTGGGTTTACTAAAATATACATGTCAAATATTTATGTTGTTAAATGTTGGTTAAAGGTCATGCTATCTGCCATCTTACATTTGTACTGATTTTTTTTTTAAACCAAAAAAAAAAAAAACAGCTGCTGTGACACTCCTCTTGTCACATTAGCTGTACAAATAACAATAACACAGATGTACTCCACAAGCACTTTTGCAAACAGAAATGTGTAACTCACAGTTTGCCAGGTAATATAAAAATCACCTCTCTTTCCGTCTGACATCTCAATGACAGCTTCCCCCAAAGCTGTGCATTAGGAGAAGATCCCAAACGGCACAGTTAGTCTAGCACCAGCTACCACATGCTGCTGGTAACCTTATTACGTCTGTACACATCACTCTGGCGGCTGTCACTGCCATGCTGTTATTATCGCTCCTAACTGAGAGGCTCACTGTTGATTCCAGCCGCCATATTACTTCTCCTCTGCTTGTGGCCTTTGCAGCAATTAAGGGTGACATTTGATGTGAAAGAAACATGTTCTCTGTTTAGGATGAAGCTCCTCTTTTTTTTTTTTATCTTACAAGGCGAGATATAAAAAGTTTACCAAACAACTAGTCATGTCACATTTCATTTTTGTATATTTTATATCCAGATTTTGCACTGTTACTCCATCACATTTATCTAATGACTAATATTTACATATGAAGAATTTAAATCCAAGGGATATAAACATTGCTACAGATGCAGTAAAGAGTGTGCTACATTCAAAGACCTATTGCAGGTTAAAACATCAATAATTTAACACCACGAAGGAGGACTAATACTTTGAGTACTGTTATTAGAACATTGTGTACTGCTTCTACTTCAACGTGCCTGAGAAAATGTTTGCTGTTATCATGGTGGTATTTGGAGCCATTTTTATTTTTCATAACATTTGTTTATAGTCAGTATAGAAATATACTGCCCGGACACTTCCAATCCAGTGTGATCCAACACAACAACTCTGCTATAAATTCAGCTTTTTTGAAGCTTGTAATGTTTCAGTTTTTGATAGCACTGTCAGAGAGGTATTAATTGTACTTCATGTTTACTACTGAGGTCTTAGTGGGTGCTGCTGTTGTTGTACAGGACTGTATTATCTTGAAAGGTGTTTCTAATAGTATGGTCCTCTCATGTATGTAAATGGTGTGCCCAAAATATTAAAAACACCTCATAGTCTAACACAGTCCAGTTTGACACTAATGCAAACTACAACCTTTAAGAATAAGAGTAAATAGTCCAATAATATTCTATATATACAGTATAATAGTATAATAATATAACACTGATAGCATGCACACACTGATTGACAGAGCTTTGCTTTTTATTCATGCTGCTGTCGTTGTTCCTCCTGAGATAAAGGATGGAGTGCTTCCTCCATCAGGAGGCAGCGGTGATGTTGCACATCACGCCTCTCCTTTAAACTTTCATCACACTACAGCTTTGAGAAACGTCAGAAGTATTGCATGAGAACGACAAATAAAGTCTCACGATTAACTGCGAGACTTCAACCCCCCAATCCAAAAAAAAAAAAAAAGATTTTGGCCGGTCGAAAGAGCGACATCCGATGGGGGCAGCGACACTCGGAGATCCACGGGTCAAGGTAAAGAAAAGAGAGAGAGAGAGAGAGAGAGAGAGAGAGAAAGAGTCAGGCTGAGCTGATGTGATTGACAGGCGGACAGAAGTTGAGTCTCTCGGCAGACAGCCTCGTTTCCACTGGACTGAAAACAGCACTCTGACATCCTCACACACACACACACACACGCTCATGTTTACCTGACAGGATGCTTTTGCATGAGCTGCGCACTTAACAAGCCGTATTCATTTGTACACAGAAGCAGTTTGTGGACGCTCCATATGCGCCAAACTGTCTCTCTTGTTTGTGTTGTGGATCGCACCATGATGATAAGCACGACACGGGGCGTCATCTCATGCGCACTTTGTAAAATCTAAAAAAAATCACGTTGAGTGATGCGCTTGGAGGTGAGGCTGCTGATGCAGAGGCAGAGCTGAGGATGCGGGGGCAGCTCCTCTGCAGTTTGACTGACATGCTTGTTTTGTTTTTTTTTATTATTAAGCGAGGACGCGTTGATAAAAGTGCTGTCAGACTGAGGCGTTCATGAACAGATGGAACAGGTAGCCAAACGTGTAACACGCCATAAGGAAATTCACTGGAAATCCCAAATTCCCACAGCTTTAGACAGTGAGTAATAAAACACAAAACACAAAACTGTGTTATATTTACTGTGTTATTTCTGCTGCAGCCTAAATATAACACCACAGATAGTGGTGGATAGTTGCAAAAATGTTGCAAAAATGTTTTTTATGTTTCATGTGAACTTAAAATTCCATTTTTAACTTCATGGCAAGAGAAAGAAAAATTCAAAAAGTATTAGTATTATGGAGAGCAAATTCAATTGAGTTGAACCTTCTTTAAAGCAGAAGCTGTAGCCACAGTTTGTGATTTTATGTCTTACAAATAAAATGGACTAGATATTCCCATAAATCATGGCTGCGCGGCTGGAACAAAGATTTTAGAAATTCTTCCAGTTCCACCGCACCATGTGAAATATTTGAGTATCCACTTAAAAATGTATTTAAAAATTATATATTATACTATATTCTATAAATTCTGTCTTCCTTTGAATGCTGCTTCAAAGTCTTTGCTTGTGGTGAAACACCAAGTTACGGAATATTCTTGCCTAAAACGGTCACATTTCATTTCACACTTACTGTAAAACCCATCAGATTCCTTCATATTTAGAGAATGTAACTCGTCCTGAGGTTGTTTAAAACTTCTCAGGAACATTAGAGGCAGGGGCGCTGCCAGGAATTTTGGGCCCCATGACAAAAAAATCAAATTGGGCCCCCTCTGCGCAGTTGTTGTCCCCACATCTCTAGGACCCAACTATCCCATCAAAAGCTTTACATAACTCTAATCAAAGGCTTGCAACTGTTTTGCGTCTTGTAGTTCAATACTAGTATTAGCACAATATTTACTGCTGGTGATTTGTACATGCATGCAAGTCTGCATACAGTATGCAGTGCAGTTCACTATGTGATGCGAGATTAAAAGCCACCAAAAATGTGCTAAGGCCATTTTTATTTAACTTTTACTGCCCAAAACACGTACAAACAAAGAGATAATTAATTTCATTATTATATTTGAAATATATATACTCAATGATGATGGTTTAATCATTTTATATTGGTGTTTACCTATTTTTTGGGGGCCCCTGTCAGTCGTGGGCCATTGGAATTGTCCTAACTTTTCCCCCCTATACAGCACCCCTGGTCTTAATGTATGTTTACATTAAGACCACTCTAACATTGAATTCATGTTAGAGTTCACACTGGATTGTACAAGTGTACCTAACGAAGAGGCCGGTCTGTGTAATTATATATATGTTGTGTTCATCAGTTTAATGTTGCACCTGGTAAAAGTGTAGCTCATTTTATTACTTTATATACTGCCTGGTAGCGTAATCTATAATATTTAATCCGAATTTATTTGTTGATTTATGTTTTGTATTAATAATATGAGTAATAAGTGAAGTAAAACCTCCAAAAAGTACAAAAAATACCTGCACAGTCTTTTTTTTAAATGGCAAAATCAAAAATGATTTTACCAAGAAGACATAAATGAGACACTATCAGATTTATGTCTGTCTGACTCTTCCCTCCAGTGTCTCATCCATCAAATACACCCCTCGGCCTGTCGTGTCTCTCTCTGAGTTTTATTTTCTACCCTGTCTGTAAAAATGTGGATATCAAAATTGTAAAGCTTTATGGCAAATAATAGTTCAAAAGCTTGTTGTGTATTGTTGTGAATTAAAGCAGATGTTTACGAATGAGCTGATCACAGAAAGGAGAAAGTGATTTCGTGTGTTGGTATGTCTTCACCTCACTCCACCAGACTGTCAACATTTTTAACAGTGTGTATGGCACAGTGTGTTGACATACAGTATCATTGTAATTAGAGAGTACACTTTGTACTGTACAGTTTTGTAGTATTACCAAGATTTGTGCAAATGAGGGCCTTTAATAAAAATCACTTTGCACTCTTGGCTTAGAGATGGTTTTAGTTATTTTCCTAAACTGGTTTTGGGGATTTGTCCGGTCATGCTCCTCCTCCTGTTTGGCAGGTAGCCATGTACCCTGGCATTCGGATCTTAGTTTGGAAAAAAAAAAGGAAAGGAAAATTACTTCACAAAACCTCACTCTCCATTAAATGTACGATTCTTCATCATATTACATCCCGGCCGTTACATGACGGCTGAGAAAAGGTTTGGTTCCCAGAACTGTTGGCTGGATGACACGACACGTCAGTGAGAGTGGCAAAGCTGCAGACTTTGACATGAGGGCAAATAAATACAAGACCAGGCAGGCAGGCGGCGAGGCAGGAAGGCCTTGTGTAGCTGTGCATATACTTGGTGAGGGCCTCAACACCAGGCCAGTAAACCAGAGTGTGACTGGAACTGCTGTGAGCTGCTTTTCAGCAGAAATGACTGAGCTGGTTATGCCCGCATTTATCATGTCGACACTGTGTTGCATATTATCAGAGATTACTCATTCATAACAAATACTGTTTACTTATTTAGTCATTCTTCAGTACTTTATGATTGTCTGGAAATTGTGTAAAGTGCTGGCCACACCTTTCAGTGTGTAGTGCCACCTTAAATATGCCAGTTATCTCTGTATGAACAGACTGTGTGAGATTACCATTTGGGTAACACATGTGTGCAAATAAATACGAACACCTACTCGTCCTAGAAGCATTAAAACACACCAAAGGGACGCTGTGTTGTAAGACCATTGACGCCGATATGAAAGGGAAATGCTGAAATGCGCTGTCCCTGTAATAATGGACACCCAGTGATGAAAAAACATGTGAGACAACGTGAGACAAATTAAGATTAACGTGAGACAAATTAAGATTTTCTACTTGATGTGGAGAGTCTTTTTCATTATCTGTTGCTTCTTCCTTACGGGGTGGGGGTAGGGGGGGTATCTATCATATAGGAAGGACAGCGGGGTCAAACACTGATTAAATCAACCAGTGCTGAGACACTGCTGGCAACCATCAGTAAGTCTCAGTAATGAAAGTTGAGACAGGGCTCTTAAATCTTGTCTCTCATTCAGACATCACCTGAGGAAACCTGCCAAATGGGGTCACATTAATGTGTAAACAAAAAGTCATTTAATCCAATGTCCCTTTCTTTGTATAGCCTACGCCGACCATCTTTGTTAAGAGAAATCTTAAAGTAAATTAGTTGTCTGCTTGAATTAAAACGATGTTGAAGCGGAATCAGAGACCTAACGGGGATTAAAGCACAACAGTATGCAAAAGCAATAGCCTCTGCTGACTTTAGGAAGCAAACACACACTTTGCATTAGCAGAGTAGCTCTTTGTTTTGTGCTGTGTGAGAGAGCACTGTTTTAAGTTTTAAATTATACACAAGCTTTTTTTATAAGCACGACACGGGGCGTCATCCATGCGCACTTTGTAAAATCAAAAAAAAAATCACGTCAGTGATGCGCTGGAGGGGAGGCTGCTGAGCAGAGGAGCTGAGGATGCGGGGGCAGCTCCTCTGCAGTTTGACTGACATGCTTTTTTTTTTTATTATTATTAAGCGAGGACGCGTTGAAAAATGGTGCTGTCAGACTGAGGCGTCATGAAAAGATGGAACAGGTAGCCAAACGTGTAACACGCCATAAGGAAATTCACTGGAAATCCCAAATTCCCACAGCTTAGACAGTGAGTAATAAAACCACAAAACACAAAACTGTGTTATTACTGTGTTATTTCGTGCTGCAGCTAAATATAACACCACAGAGAGTGGTGATAGTTGCAAAAATGTTGCAAAAATGTTTTTTATGTTTCATGTGAACTTAAAATTCCATTTTTAACTTCATGGCAAGAGAAACTAAAATTCCAAAAAGTATTGTATTATGGAGAGCAAATTCAATTGAGTTGAACCTTCTTAAAGCAGAAGCTGTAGCCACAGTTTGTGATTTATGTCAAATAAATGGACTAGATATTCCCATAAATCATGGCTGCACGGCTGGAACAAAGATAGAAATTCTTCCAGTTCCACCGCACCATGTGAAATATTTGAGTATCACTTAAAAATGTATTTAAAAAATATATTATACTATATTCTATAAATCTGTCTTCCTTTGAATGCTGCTTCAAAGTCTTTGCTTGTGGTGAAACACCAAATATACGGAATATTCTTCCTAAAAACGGTCACATTTCATTTCACACTTACTGTAAACCCATCAGATTCCCTCATATAGGAATGTAACTCGTCCTGAGGTTGTGTAAAACTCCTCAGGAAATTAGAGCAGGGGCGCCCGCAGGATTTTGGGCCCCATGACAAAAAAATCAAATTGGGCCCCCTCTGTGCAGCTGTTGTCACCACATCTCTAGACCCAACTATCCCATCAAAAGCTTTACATAACTCTAATCAAAGGCTTGCAACTGTTTTGCGTCTTGTAGTTCAATACGGTACTAGCACAATATTTCTACGCGTGATTTGACAGTGCATGCAAGTCTGCATACAGTGGCAGTGTCACTATGTGATGCGAGATTAAAAACCACCAAAATGTGCTAAGGCCATTTTATTTAACTTTTACTGCCCAAAACACGACAAACAAAGAGATAATTAATTTCATTATTATATTGAAATATATATACTCATGATGAGAGTTAATCATTTTATATTGGTGTTTACCTTTTTTTTTGGGGGCCCCTGTCAGTCCGTGGGCCATTGGAAATTGTCCCTAACTTTTCCCCCTAATACGGCGCCCCTGAGTAGAGGACATGGACCTCAGTGTCCTCAGACTAAATATGATATTATATAATATATGATATATATATATTATACAGATTTAAAAAGAATTCATAGTAATAATGGAATCTGACTAATAAATTACAATAAAATAAACTGAGGTTGCTGCACAATTTCTCTCTTTTTTTACAGTCGATATTTTGTGTCGTAAAACATTAAATGCAACAATTAACTCAAATCTGCATAAAATAATACAATCAGTATAAACGTTTGTATAATGTTTTGTATAATGAATTGACTCCATGCGATTTGAAAGAGATCACCCACAGTGACGGACCAACAGAGAAACAGTACAGTAACAAAATCTACAGCCCATAAAGCTTTTTGTTGCAGGCTGATCTTACGGCTGAGTGAGCCATAAGAACTTTACAAAGTGATAATATGTCAGAGCTTCACAGTCTGTTTGGACTTTTCTTCTGCTACGTAGTGGTCAGAAATACGTTTGATGGCACAAATAATGAGTGTTGTTTAACGGAAGTGTTACAATGAGCGCATAACTGTATGAAGAGTGAGGTGTGACAGCAAACAAAAGTAAAACCGATGCGTGGTGAGCGATCTCAGTATTAGCAGTTCGGGCACCATAACGTGCTGAGAAGATAAACACAAAGAAGCAAATATCTTTTAACAATCCTTTTTCTGTGGTGAAGTTGTAGCGTTCAAAAGGTCAGTTTTTAATAAGAGAAACTCCTACAGAGGAGGTTCTTAAATTATTTGTTTGTTTTGTTTTTTTTTATATGCAGCTGTCATTTCTTTAGAATTTATTTGACATTATAAATGATTCTCTTTTTTGTGATGCAGAACAAAGAGTGAGTGAGTTCAGGGCAGATGAAAAGAATGGCATATTAGCTTAAGAGTGTTGAAGATAATCCTGCTTTCTCTGTGATCTCATCTCTTCAGTGTTAATAGATGTTTACGCAGAGGGGACGGTTCAAGGGAGAGATCACTGTGCAGGTTTCCTATTATGGTGACCATCGTCCTGAGATGGCACGCATATCTAGTGCCAGCTTCGCTTAACAGGGCAGGGAAGCTGGCGGGAAGTTTCAGTTTGAAAGAATAAATGCTGGGGAAGGTGCAGTGAAAGAAAAGGCAGGGTGTACGACTGACTAATTTTGTGTTTCAAATTGGGTCCTTTGAGTGCACAATGGGGGATGGGATTGCTCTGAGCTCCCCACTGAAGACCCAAGGATGAGAAAGTTGTCAGATTTGTAGGTCAGGCTGCAGGGGTTGTTGTTGGCAGACTTGCTCACGGCTTCAGTTGTGATAGCGGTTTGATACCGGACTAGAATTTGATAGAGGGTGTTGTTGAGTTTTTCGATAGCTGGCCAGCCTGACCCTGCGCTCAGTGTCTTTTTTCAACTTTCACATCACCCTCACCTGTGGTTTCTCTTGCACGTATACATAGAGTATTTCACGCTGTGGTTGGATCTTCTTGGTCGACACTTAGCTGCTTTTCTTTCTTTCTGACATGCTGAGTTTAAATCTTAATGATTCCACAGTGTTACAGGGAATTGCAGGAGTGTATCCTAGTCCCATCTGGAGCTTATCAGAGCCTGACCCGGTTTCGGTGTGCTACGTTTAGTGTGGTAACTCCACTGGGACCTGTCCCCTCCTTGTGTGCTGACAAAGGGAAGAAGGCCACAACCGACCCATCTTAGCCCCAGCTCGACATAGCCCGACACAACCTGACAACAATCCTGCCTCATGCTGCCGCTGCTCCCAGAAAAAAAAGTTGGCTTACACTTAACAATTTCTTCCTCCCTTTCCTGAGTGTAGGTCACTTGGTCTTATTCCCTCCTCATTTTGGAAAGAGCTTCCGGGGAGATTTTGCCCTACAAAAAAATAATTATCTTATCTCCCTAATTCCCAATTAATTATGCACAGGCTTATTTAAAAAAAGGATTAGATTTTCTCTCCTTTTTTTTTTTTTTGGGTGGCTGCACCAGCGAGCAGGGGATTGAAGTTCGATTGACACTCCTCTCCTCTGCTTGCAGTGAGGGGGGGTCCTACACATGGATGAACTGGGGGGAGAGAGCACAGTGAGGCTGTCATGTAAACCGTCTCCTCTGGGGCCACCTCTCGGTGCGCGGCTCCTTGCCCTCAGTAGAAGCTCTCAGTGTTTTGCTGCTGCTGAGGCGTCAGGCTGCTCGCTCTCCTCTCCCTCCTGCTGAGAAGGCAACAGCTCCACTCTCAAAGCACTGAATGGAGAAGGTAAGCTGTTTGCTTCAGCGTTGTTTCCTATCTTGATCGAACATTTCTATCTTTCTCTTCAGACGCAGCGAGAGATAAGAGGTTCTTTGTTTTTTTTTGTGGCACAGTTTTGAGTTTGCACTGTTGGGTCCTGTGACTGAATCCCTTCAGGGCAGTAGAAGACGCTTCTTTCTGTTAGAGTTGGCATGCTTCCTGTGTTTGTGTTGCTCTCTCCTACCCCCAAAGACATGTTAGATATTAGGAGGACTCCTTTGGACAGAAATAGGGTTGAAAAGTGGATTTTCTCCCGAGGTGCTTGTTCACGTCCTTCTGAATTGTTATTGATACAGAAGATGAATGTCCTCACAGGGATTAATAAAGTATTCCTTAGGTGAAAATGGCTGTATCTTGCTAGATTTATGTCACAGCTTTTATGCGCTTTTATTTGCCATATCTTAAAACAAAATCAAAATGAGGGGCTAGAAGGAGTTTTATTATGCATGTCTGGCTGATAATAAAATTAAGACAAAATCCCATTCCACAGATTTTGTTTACTCCATTACCCTTCCTAAAAGTCTCTGAGGCATCTGCCGTGCATCAGAACAAATAAAACATCTTGGAAGTGTGATTTTAGCCCAAAGTAAAGTAAACAACGTAAATGTTTCTGAACATATGCCAATCCACCTTAATCCTTTTGATCACACAGGCCTGTGTGTGTGGAAAAGTGTGGTGTCCTCTGTGTATTTCAAACACAACAACGTTTTTTTTTTTTCTTTGTGTGTCTCCTTCAGAGCTGCTCAGGTGTTTCAGAGCCGACACTGGCCGCAGAGTCTGGTGTACACTCTGCAACAAGTGGCTATGTTAAACCAGTGCACAGATGTGCATCAGCATCAGCGAGCCCCTACCACTTCCCAGTACACAGAATTGCATGCCCCACAACAGAGGCCCAGTGCCACCCAGCGTCCTGACCTGCACCAGAGAGGCTCCAGCTCCCTGCCTCCCCTGGACAAGGCAAGATATTTACATGTTTTAAGAGATTGTTTACCTCCATTTCCAGGCCAGTATGTACAGATATTATGTGGGGCTGCACAGTCTGTCTTCTATCTGTCACACCCGAAAGTCTGTTTTGGTTTCCTCCTTTTCTCCCCTTCTGGTGCTTTGTTTGTTTGTTAATCATGTCTACAGCAAAACCACTGCAATGAATAATGCATGGCAGTAGCAAGGGTTATATAGAAGTTCCTGGAGATCCTGTGTTTTATTACACCTCCTTTAACACGTGGCCCAGATTCTAAGAGCGGGTATGATTTCATTTTTGCTAAGATTAGGATTGTTTTCTATTTAAAGACCCTCAAGTATGCCTGCCAGCTTTTGTCCCAGCTGCTTTTTGCAGGTCTGCATTGCACGAGTTGTCAAATCATAAACGAGTGCGTCCTTTATCATCTTTATTGTGATGTGGGGAGTATTACTGTTTGGTTTGGTGTACTTGTGTGAGAAAAGCGGTGTGACTGCGCTACAACCAGGATGTGGTCAGTCAGATCGGTTTGATGCACATAGGGTGAGGCGCAGCTCTCTACCACAGAGATCTGCGATGATGTGCAGGCAGGAGGGGGGTTGGCTGAGGTGAGCCGCCAGCAGAGAGCATATAGGGCTGCGTTCATTGCCGCCTCATCCAGCTATTGTTAGATAGATGTTCTGTGGGCCAACAGTTTCTACAGTGACCTATTTAGAAATATGCAAGAGAGATTTTTGAGGATGTGTATCAGTATGGTTGCACATGTGTGACTGTTGCTGCATCAAGGCAGATTGGACAGCATTGAAATATAGTTCACTAACATATTTGCACTCAAACAAAACTTAAACAAAGTCTCATAGCAACCTCATCTTGCAACCTATTTCCAACCATTGTTCAAAATCGACTTCATACCAAAGTGAATACTGCCCAATCTGAACACTGCATCTCATCACAGTTTACTTTTTCCACCCACTCGCTCCATTGTAGCACTATGGAAAAGTTCCATAGTCTGGCTCAATCATGAAAAAATATAATAAGTGTAATAATTATAAAAAGAGGTATTGCAACAAATTAGACTTTTTCCTTCTTCCTGTCATTGTAATATAATAAAAATCAGTAAAATGTATGGGGCCAGAAATATACAACCTGAAAGTCTTCATCCCATCATCCAAAATGGAGGGTTCGATCTGTGTTCTACCTGGTATGGTAAACATGAAGCAAAGTGGCACAGCCTGTGAATGTAGCTTAGCACAAAAACAGAAGAGGCAGCTGTCCAAAGTTAACAAAGTCAATCTACCAGCATCCCTTAAGCTCACAAAATAATATTATATTATATATTAAGTTAGATCATGTCTGTTTTATTCATACAGGAATTATAAAAAGTTTGTCATAATGTGCTGGTCTATTCCTGTAAGATGCTCTGGGTTCATTGTATTTTACAGAACGAATGCTTTAACGACAACTGAGACAAAAGTGATAATAATAAATAACACATAGCAAAGACACGGGGGCCAGTGTGAAAATGCTGCATGTGTTTCGAGCATCTAAAAGAGCAATGAAATACAAA
The DNA here is from genome assembly GCF_000972845.2 of Larimichthys crocea. NCBI lineage: Eukaryota > Metazoa > Chordata > Actinopteri > Sciaenidae > Larimichthys > Larimichthys crocea. The sequence continues at coordinate 12,578,720 of NC_040018.1, read as the reverse complement.
CTGACAATCCAAACCAGTCGTACAATCTATCAACAAACTTCCTCTTTTAAACTTAAATGAAATGGCTGCTTGTTGATTATGTGAATACCCTCTTGGTTAGCAGCTCGTATTGTGTTCCCGCACGTAGACCACATGTGCACATGTGGATGGCCTTCCTCTAGGCCGTACGTGTGAATGCTCGGAGACTGTTGCTGATGCGCTGTGCTCTCTCTCCCCTCCTCTCCCCTCTCTCGCTCCCTCCGTCTGTCTTTTAGGCCCGGGGTCGTATCCTTGCTCCCATCCTCAATGTGCCACTCTCCACAGACAGGAAGCCCCTTGGAGCCTGTTTTTGTGAGTCATATGTGACCTTTCTGTGCCTGAGCCAGCTGTCCCCAACCCTGTCCTCCCACCAAAAAAAACCACAGGTCAGTCCTCAGATGCACAGCACAAGGGCACGGCTGCCGAGAAGGGCTAAACACCGCAGGTTTAAAAATTCCACCTGAGCGAACAACCCGCCTTTAACGGGACTGGTCAACTTTTAGCATCTGTAAATCGGCATACACTATCCTTGGCCTGCCTAATACGTTATTAAGTATGTCATGCGCTTTTGTTTTCTGTGATGGTTCGGTAACAGTAGCTGCCTCTAAGGTCACCCTGCTATTATCTTGCCCCAAGGGAAACAAATTTAAGTCTGATTCTTGGTGTTTTTTTTTTTCATGCCAAAGAATAAATTAGTAAACTTTCTGTCTGGTGGATTGCGTGTGGATCTTCAGTGCACAGGGTGGTGCGATTCGGGAAGGCTCTACAGGATAACGTGGGGCTGTTTGAGAGCCCATGATGGTGCAGGTGGAAAGAGAAGGAGGTCCTGCAGGGGAGAAATAATGCTAAACAGATAGAGGACAGGTTGGTTTTGGACTCACACGAAGTCATATATACCAGTCCCACGCTTCCTGAAGCACTTCTGCCACAGTAGGGGTTAATAATTAAAGTGTGTTGGCGTGAAATAGAGCAAGCTAATGCATAAAGTAGTGTGTGAATGCTCTTCCTTATTCTGCATTGGGGGGGTTGTTCTGCCGGCTGAGGTAGTTATTTTCTCCTTTCTGTCTTCATAACTTCATGGAGTAAAGA